>NW_027646342.1:0-88007 GCF_951394435.1 Stenella coeruleoalba | reverse complement strand
CCGCGCCCTCACACGCACGCTCCCCCTAAAGCGTTGCCGTACCCTCACCTGGACCCGAAACCGTCCCCGTCCCTTAACCTTACCCTAGCCCGAACCCTAACCCTAACCCTTCCCCGAAGCCTGACCCTCACCCGTCCCCTAATCCTAACCCGTACGCTAACACTAACCCGCGCCCTCACACGCACGCTCCCCCTAAAGCGTTGCCGTACCCTCACCTGGACCCTAAACCGTCCCCGTCCCCTAACCCTACCCTAGCCTGAACCCTAACCCTAACCCTTCCCCGAAGCCTGACCCTCACCCGTCCCCTAATCCTAACCCGTACGCTAACACTAACCCGCGCCCTCACATGCACGCTCCCCCTAAAGCGTTGCCGTACCCTCACCTGGACCCTAAACCGTCCCCGTCCTCTAACCCTAACCCTAGCCCGAACCCTAACCCTAACCCTTCCCCGAAGCCTGACCCTCACCCATCCCCTAATCCTAACCCGTACGCTAACACTAACCCGCGCCCTCACACGCACGCTCCCCCTAAAGCGTTGCCGTACCCTCACCTGGACCCTAAACCTTCCCCGTCCCCTAACCCTAACCCTAGACCAAACCCTAACCCTAACACTTCCCCGAAGCCTGACCCTCACCCGTCCCCTAATCCTAACCCGTACGCTAACACTGACCCGCGCCCTCACACGCACGCTCCCCCTAAAGCGTTGCCGTACCCTCACCTGGACCCTAAACCGTCCCCGTCCCCTAACCCTAACCCTAGCCGGAACCCTAACCCTAACCCTGTCCCTAAGCCTGACCCTCACCCGTCCCCTAATCCTAACCCGTACGCTAACACTAACCCGCGCCCTCACACGCACGCTCCCCCTAAAGCGTTGCCGTACCCTCACCTGGACCCTAAACCGTGCCCGTCTCCTAATCCTAACCCTAGCCCGAACCCTAACCCAACACTTCCCCAAAGCCTGACCCTCACCCGTCCCCTAATCCTAACCCGTACGCTAACACTAACCCGCGCCCTCACACGCACGCTCCCCCTAAAGCGTTGCCGTACCCTCACTTGGACCCTAAACCGTCCCCGTCCCCTAACCCTAACCCTAGCCCGAACCCTAAGCCTAACCCTTCCCCGAAGCCTGACCGTCACCCGTCCCCTAATCCTAACCCGTACGCTAACACTAACCCGCACCCTCACACGCACGCTCCCCCTAAAGCGTTGCCGTACCCTCATCTGGACCCTAAACCGTCCCCGTCCCCTAACCCTAACCTTAGCCCGAACCCTAACCCTAACCCTTCCCCGAAGCCTGACCCTCACCCGTCCCCTAATCCTAACCCGTACGCTAACACTAACCCGCGCCCTCACACGCACGCTCCCCCTAAAGCGTTGCCGTACCCTCACCTGGACCCTAAACCGTCCCCGTCCCCTAACCCTAACCCTAGCCCGAACCCTAACCCTAACCCTTCCCCGAAGCCTGACCCTCACCCGTCCCCTAATCCTAACCCGTACGATAACACTAACCCGCGCCCTCACACGCACGCTCCTACTAAAGCGTTGCCATTACGCTCACCTGGACCCTAAACCGTCCCCGTCCCCTAACCCTAACCCTAGCCCGAACCCTAACCCTAACCCTTCCCGAAGCCTGACCCTCACCCGTCCCCTAATCCTAAGCCGTACGCTAACACTAACCCGCGCCCTCACACGCACGCTCCCCCTAAAGCGTTGCCGTACCCTCACCTGGACCCTAAACCGTCCCCGTCCCCTAACCCTAACCCTAGCCCAAACCCTAACCCTAACCCTTCCCCGAAGCCTGATCCTACCCGTCCCCTAATCCTAACCCGTACGCTAACACTAACCCGCGCCCTCACACGCACGCTCCCCCTAAAGGGTTGCCGTACCCTCACCTGGACCCTAAACCGACCCCGTCCCCTAACCCTAACCCTAGCCCGAACTTTAACCCTAACCCTTCCCCGAAGCCTGACCCTCACCCGTCCCCTAATCCTAACCCGTACGCTAACGCTATCGCGCGCCCTCACACGCACGCTCCCCTAAAGCGTTGCCGTACCCTCACCTGGACCCTAAACCGTCCCCGTCCCCTAACCCTAACCCTAGCCAGAACCCTAACCCTAACCCTTCCCCGAAGCCTGACCCTCACCCGTCCCTAATCCTAACCCGTACGCTAACACTAACCCGCGCCCTCACACGCACGCTCCCCCCTAAAGCGTTGCCGTACCCTCAACTGGACCCTAAACCGTCCCCGTCCCCTAACCCTAACCCTAGCCCAAACCCTAACCCTAACCCTTCCCCGAAGCCTGACCCTCACCCGTCCCCTAATCCTAACCCGTACGCTAACACTAACCCGCGCCCTCACACGCACGCTCCCCCTAAAGCGTTGCCGTACCCTCACCTGGACCCTAAACCGTCCCCGTCCCCTAACCCTAACCCTAGCCCGAACCCTAACCCTAACCCTTCCCCGAAGCATGACCTCACCCGTCCCCTAATCCTAACCCGTACGCTAACACTAACCCGCGCCCTCACACGCACGCTCCCACTAAAGCGTTGCCGTACCCTCACCTGGACCCTAAACCGTCCCCGTCCCCTAACCCTAACCCTAGCCCGAACCCTAA
Organism: Stenella coeruleoalba; assembly: GCF_951394435.1. Classification (NCBI taxonomy): domain Eukaryota; kingdom Metazoa; phylum Chordata; class Mammalia; order Artiodactyla; family Delphinidae; genus Stenella; species Stenella coeruleoalba. The sequence continues at coordinate 85,392 of NW_027646342.1, read as the reverse complement.
CCCTAACCCTTCCCCGAAGCCTGACCCTCACCCGTCCCTTAATCCTAACCCGTACGCTAACACTAACCCGCGCCCTCACACGCACGCTCCCCCTAAAGTATTGCCGTACCCTCACCTGGACCCTAAACCGTCCCCGTCCCCTAACCCTAACCCTAGCCCGAACCCTAACCCTAACCCTTCCCAGAAGCCTGAACCTCACCCGTCCCCTAATCCTAACCCGTACGCTAACACTAACCCGCGCCCTCACACGCACGCTCCCCCTAAAGTGTTGCCGTGCCCTCACCTGTACCCTAAACCGTCCCCGTCCCCTAACCCTAACCCTAAGCCCGAACCCCTAACCCTAACTCTTCCCCGAAGCCTGACCCTCACCCGTCCCCTAATCCTAACCCGTACGCTAACACTAAACCCGCGCCCTCACACGCACGCTCCCCCTAAAGCGTTGCCGTACCCTCACCTGGACCCTAAACCGTCCCCGTCCCCTAACCCTAACCCTAGCCCGAACCCTAACCCTAACCCTTCCCCGAAGCCTGACCCTCACCCGTCCCCTAATCCTAACCCGTACGCTAACAGTAACCCGCGCCCTCAAACGCACGCTCCCCTAAAGCGTTGCCGTACCCTCACCTGGACCCGAAACCGTCCCCGTCCCTAACCCTAACCCTAGCCCGAACCCTAACCCTAACACTTCCCCGAAGCCTGACCCTCACCCGTCCCCTAATCCTAACCCGTACGCTAACACTAACCCGCGCCCTCACACGCACGCTCCCCCTAAAGCGTTGCCGTACCCTCACCTGGACCCTAAACCGTCCCCGTCCCCTAACCCTAACCCTAGCCCGAACCCTAACCCTAACCCTTCCCCGAAGCCTGACCCTCACCCGTCCCCTAATCCTAACCCGTACGCTAACACTAACCCGCGCCCTCACACGCACGCTCCCCCTAAAGCGTTGCCGTACCCTCACCTGGACCCGAAACCGTCCCCGTCCCCTAACCCTAACCCTAGCCCGAACCCTAACCCTAACACTTTCCCGAAGCCTGACCCTCACCCGTCCCCTAATCCTGAACCGTACGCTAACACTAACCCGCGCCCTCACACGCACGCTCCCCCTAAAGCGTTACCGTACCCTCACCTGGACCCTAAACCGTCCCCGTCCCCTAATCCTAACCCTAACCCTAGCCCGAACCCTAACCCTAACCCTTCCCCGAAGCCTGACCCTCACCCGTCCCCTAATCCTAACCCGTACGCTAACACTAACCCGCGCCCTCACACGCACGCTCCCCCTAAAGCGTTGCCGTACCCTCACCTGGACCCTAAACCGTCCCCGTCCCCTAACCCTAACCCTAGCCCGAACCCTAACCCTAACCCTAAACCTTCCCCGAAGCCTGACCCTCACCCGTCCCCTAATCCTAACCCGTACGCTAACACTAACCCGCGCCCTCACACGCACGCTCCCCCTAAAGCGTTGCCGTACCCTCACCTGGACCCTAAACCGTCCCCGTCCCCTAACCCTAACCCTAGCCCGAACCCTAACCCTAACCCTTCCCCGAAGCCTGACCCTCACCCGTCCCCTAATCCTAACCCGTACGCTAACACTAACCCGCGCCCTCACACGCACGCTCCCCCTAAAGCGTTGCCGTACCCTCACCTGGACCCTAAACCGTCCCCGTCCCCTAACCCTAACCCTAGCCCGAACCCTAACCCTAACCCTTCCCCGAAGCCTGACCCTCACCCGTCCCCTAATCCTAACCCGTACGCTAACACTAACCCGCGCCCTCACATGCACGCTCCCCCTAAAGCGTTGCCGTACCCTCACCTGGAACCTAAACCGTCCCCGTCCCCTAACCCTAACCCTAGCCCGAACCCTAACCCTAACCCTTCCCCAAAGCCTGACCCTCACCCGTCCCCTAATCCTAACCCGTACGCTAACACTAACCCGCGCCCTCACACGCACGCTCCCCCTAAAGCGTTGCCGTACCCTCACCTGGACCCTAAACCGTCCCCGTCCCCTAAACCTAACCCTAGCCCGAACCCTAACCCTAACCCTTCACCGAAACCTGACCCTCACCCGTACCCTAATCCTAACCCGTACGCTAACACTAACCCGCGCCCTCACACGCACACTCCCCCTAAAGCGTTGCCGTACCCTCACCTGGACCCGAAACCGTCCCCGTCCCTTAACCCTTACCCTAGCCCGAACCCTAACCCTAACCCTTCCCCGAAGCCTGACCCTCACCCGTCCCCTAATCCTAACCCGTACGCTAACACTAACCCGCGCCCTCACATGCACGCTCCCCCTAAAGCGTTGCTGTACCCTCACCTGGAACCTAAACCGTCCCCGTCCCCTAACCCTAACCCTAGCCCGAACCCTAACCCTAACCCTTCCCCAAAGCCTGACCCTCACCCGTCCCCTAATCCTAACCCGTACGCTAACACTAACCCGCGCCCTCACACGCACGCTCCCCCTAAAGCGTTGCCGTACCCTCACCTGGACCCTAAACCGTCCCCGTCCCCTAACCCTAACCCTAGCCCGAACCCTAACTCTAACCCTTCCCCGAAGCCTGACCCTCACCCGTCCCCTAATCCTAACGTGTACGCTAACACTAACACGCGCCCTCACACGCACGCTCCCCCTAAAGCGTTGCCGTACCCTCACCTGGACCCTAAACCGTCCCCGTCCCCTAAACCTAACCCTAGCCCGAACCCTAACCCTAACCCTTCCCCGAAACCAAACCCTCACCCGTACCCTAATCCTAACCCGTACGCTAACACTAACCCGCGCCCTCACACGCACGCTCCCCCTAAAGCGTTGCCGTACCCTCACCTGGACCCGAAACCGTCCCCGTCCCTTAACCCTTACCCTAGCCCGAACCCTAACCCTAACCCTTCCCCGAAGCCTGACCCTCACCCGTCCCCTAATCCTAACCCGTACGCTAACACTAACCCGCGCCCTCACACGCACGCTCCCCCTAAAGCGTTGCCGTACCCTCACCTGGACCCTAAACCGTCCCCGTCCCCTAACCCTAACCCTAGCCTGAACCCTAACCCTAACCCTTCCCCGAAGCCTGACCCTCACCCGTCCCCTAATCCTAACCCGTACGCTAACACTAACCCGCGCCCTCACATGCACGCTCCCCCTAAAGCGTTGCCGTACCCTCACCTGGACCCTAAACCGTCCCCGTCCTCTAACCCTAACCCTAGCCCGAACCCTAACCCTAACCCTTCCCCGAAGCCTGACCCTCACCCATCCCCTAATCCTAACCCGTACGCTAACACTAACCCGCGCCCTCACACGCACGCTCCCCCTAAAGCGTTGCCGTACCCTCACCTGGACCCTAAACCTTCCCCGTCCCCTAACCCTAACCCTAGACCAAACCCTAACCCTAACACTTCCCCGAAGCCTGACCCTCACCCGTCCCCTAATCCTAAGCCGTACGCTAACACTAACCCGCGCCCTCACACGCACGCTCCCCCTAAAGCGTTGCCGTACCCTCACCTGGACCCTAAACCGTCCCCGTCCCCTAACCCTAACCCTAGCACGAACCCTAACCATAACCCTTCCCCGAAGCCTGACCCTCACCCGTCCCCTAATCCTAACCCGTACGCTAACACTAACCCGCGCCCTCACACGCACGCTCCCCCTAAAGCGTTGCCGTACCCTCACCTGGACCCTAAACCGTCCCAGTCCCCTAACCCTAACCCTAGCCCGAACCCTAACCCTAACCCTTCCCCGAAGCCTGACCCTCACCCGTCCCCTAATCCTAACCCGTACGCTAACACTAACCCGCGCCCTCACATGCACGCTCCCCCTAAAGCGTTGCCGTACCCTCACCTGGACCCTAAACCGTCCCCATCCCCTAACCCTAACCCTAGCCCGAACCCTAACCCTAACCCTTCCCCGAAGCCTGACCCTCACCCGTCCCCTAATCCTAACCCGTACGCTAACACTAACCCGCGCCCTCACATGCACGCTCCCCCTAAAGCGTTGCTGTACCCTCACCTGGACCCTAAACCGTCCCCGTCCCCTAACCCTAACCCTAGCCCGAACCTTAACCCTAACCCTTCCCCGATGCCTGACCCTCACCCGTCCCCTAATCCTAACCCGTACGCTAACACTGACCCGCGCCCTCACACGCACGCTCCCCCTAAAGCGTTGCCGTACCCTCACCTGGACCCTAAACCGTCCCCGTCCCCTAACCCTAACCCTAGCCGGAACCCTAACCCTAACCCTTCCCCGAAGCCTGACCCTCACCCGTCCCCTAATCCTAACCCGTACGCTAACACTAACCCGCGCCCTCACACGCACGCTCCCCCTAAAGCGTTGCCGTACCCTCACCTGGACCCTAAACCGTGCCCGTCTCCTAATCCTAACCCTAGCCCGAACCCTAACCCAACACTTCCCCAAAGCCTGACCCTCACCCGTCCCCTAATCCTAACCCGTACGCTAACACTAACCCGCGCCCTCACACGCACGCTCCCCCTAAAGCGTTGCCGTACCCTCACTTGGACCCTAAACCGTCCCCGTCCCCTAACCCTAACCCTAGCCCGAACCCTAAGCCTAACCCTTCCCCGAAGCCTGACCGTCACCCGTCCCCTAATCCTAACCCGTACGCTAACACTAACCCGCACCCTCACACGCACGCTCCCCCTAAAGCGTTGCCGTACCCTCATCTGGACCCTAAACCGTCCCCGTCCCCTAACCCTAACCTTAGCCCGAACCCTAACCCTAACCCTTCCCCGAAGCCTGACCCTCACCCGTCCCCTAATCCTAACCCGTACGCTAACACTAACCCGCGCCCTCACACGCACGCTCCCCCTAAAGCGTTGCCGTACCCTCACCTGGACCCTAAACCGTCCCCGTCCCCTAACCCTAACCCTAGCCCGAACCCTAACCCTAACCCTTCCCCGAAGCCTGACCCTCACCCGTCCCCTAATCCTAACCCGTACGATAACACTAACCCGCGCCCTCACACGCACGCTCCTACTAAAGCGTTGCCATACGCTCACCTGGACCCTAAACCGTCCCCGTCCCCTAACCCTAACCCTAGCCCGAACCCTAACCCTAACCCTTCCCCGAAGCCTGACCCTCACCCGTCCCCTAATCCTAACCCGTACGCTAACACTAACCCGCGCCCTCACACGCACGCTCCCCCTAAAGCGTTGCCGTACCCTCACCTGGACCCTAAACCGTCCCCGTCCCCTAACCCTAACCCTAGCCCAAACCCTAACCCTAACCCTTCCCCGAAGCCTGACCCTACCCGTCCCCTAATCCTAACCCGTACGCTAACACTAACCCGCGCCCTCACACGCACGCTCCCCCTAAAGGGTTGCCGTACCCTCACCTGGACCCTAAACCGACCCCGTCCCCTAACCCTAACCCTAGCCCGAACTTTAACCCTAACCCTTCCCCGAAGCCTGACCCTCACCCGTCCCCTAATCCTAACCCGTACGCTAACGCTATCGCGCGCCCTCACACGCACGCTCCCCCTAAAGCGTTGCCGTACCCTCACCTGGACCCTAAACCGTCCCCGTCCCCTAACCCTAACCCTAGCCAGAACCCTAACCCTAACCCTTCCCCGAAGCCTGACCCTCACCCGTCCCCTAATCCTAACCCGTACGCTAACACTAACCCGCGCCCTCACACGCACGCTCCCCCTAAAGCGTTGCCGTACCCTCAACTGGACCCTAAACCGTCCCCGTCCCCTAACCCTAACCCTAGCCCAAACCCTAACCCTAACCCTTCCCCGAAGCCTGACCCTCACCCGTCCCCTAATCCTAACCCGTACGCTAACACTAACCCGCGCCCTCACACGCACGCTCCCCCTAAAGCGTTGCCGTACCCTCACCTGGACCCTAAACCGTCCCCGTCCCCTAACCCTAACCCTAGCCCGAACCCTAACCCTAACCCTTCCCCGAAGCATGACCCTCACCCGTCCCCTAATCCTAACCCGTACGCTAACACTAACCCGCGCCCTCACACGCACGCTCCCACTAAAGCGTTGCCGTACCCTCACCTGGACCCTAAACCGTCCCCGTCCCCTAACCCTAACCCTAGCCCGAACCCTAACCCTAACCCTTCCCCGAAGCCTGACCCTCACCCGTCCCTTAATCCTAACCCGTACGCTAACACTAACCCGCGCCCTCACACGCACGCTCCCCCTAAAGTATTGCCGTACCCTCACCTGGACCCTAAACCGTCCCCGTCCCCTAACCCTAACCCTAGCCCGAACCCTAACCCTAACCCTTCCCAGAAGCCTGAACCTCACCCGTCCCCTAATCCTAACCCGTACGCTAACACTAACCCGCGCCCTCACACGCACGCTCCCCCTAAAGTGTTGCCGTGCCCTCACCTGTACCCTAAACCGTCCCCGTCCCCTAACCCTAACCCTAGCCCGAACCCTAACCCTAACTCTTCCCCGAAGCCTGACCCTCACCCGTCCCCTAATCCTAACCCGTACGCTAACACTAACCCGCGCCCTCACACGCACGCTCCCCCTAAAGCGTTGCCGTACCCTCACCTGGACCCTAAACCGTCCCCGTCCCCTAACCCTAACCCTAGCCCGAACCCTAACCCTAACCCTTCCCCGAAGCCTGACCCTCACCCGTCCCCTAATCCTAACCCGTACGCTAACAGTAACCCGCGCCCTCAAACGCACGCTCCCCCTAAAGCGTTGCCGTACCCTCACCTGGACCCGAAACCGTCCCCGTCCCCTAACCCTAACCCTAGCCCGAACCCTAACCCTAACACTTCCCCGAAGCCTGACCCTCACCCGTCCCCTAATCCTAACCCGTACGCTAACACTAACCCGCGCCCTCACACGCACGCTCCCCCTAAAGCGTTGCCGTACCCTCACCTGGACCCTAAACCGTCCCCGTCCCCTAACCCTAACCCTAGCCCGAACCCTAACCCTAACCCTTCCCCGAAGCCTGACCCTCACCCGTCCCCTAATCCTAACCCGTACGCTAACACTAACCCGCGCCCTCACACGCACGCTCCCCCTAAAGCGTTGCCGTACCCTCACCTGGACCCGAAACCGTCCCCGTCCCCTAACCCTAACCCTAGCCCGAACCCTAACCCTAACACTTTCCCGAAGCCTGACCCTCACCCGTCCCCTAATCCTGAACCGTACGCTAACACTAACCCGCGCCCTCACACGCACGCTCCCCCTAAAGCGTTACCGTACCCTCACCTGGACCCTAAACCGTCCCCGTCCCCTAATCCTAACCCTAACCCTAGCCCGAACCCTAACCCTAACCCTTCCCCGAAGCCTGACCCTCACCCGTCCCCTAATCCTAACCCGTACGCTAACACTAACCCGCGCCCTCACACGCACGCTCCCCCTAAAGCGTTGCCGTACCCTCACCTGGACCCTAAACCGTCCCCGTCCCCTAACCCTAACCCTAGCCCGAACCCTAACCCTAACCCTAAACCTTCCCCGAAGCCTGAACCTCACCCGTCCCCTAATCCTAACCCGTACGCTAACACTAACCCGCGCCCTCACACGCACGCTCCCCCTAAAGCGTTGCCGTACCCTCACCTGGACCCTAAACCGTCCCCGTCCCCTAACCCTAACCCTAGCCCGAACCCTAACCCTAACCCTTCCCCGAAGCCTGACCCTCACCCGTCCCCTAATCCTAACCCGTACGCTAACACTAACCCGCGCCCTCACACGCACGCTCCCCCTAAAGCGTTGCCGTACCCTCACCTGGACCCTAAACCGTCCCCGTCCCCTAACCCTAACCCTAGCCCGAACCCTAACCCTAACCCTTCCCCGAAGCCTGACCCTCACCCGTCCCCTAATCCTAACCCGTACGCTAACACTAACCCGCGCCCTCACATGCACGCTCCCCCTAAAGCGTTGCCGTACCCTCACCTGGAACCTAAACCGTCCCCGTCCCCTAACCCTAACCCTAGCCCGAACCCTAACCCTAACCCTTCCCCAAAGCCTGACCCTCACCCGTCCCCTAATCCTAACCCGTACGCTAACACTAACCCGCGCCCTCACACGCACGCTCCCCCTAAAGCGTTGCCGTACCCTCACCTGGACCCTAAACCGTCCCCGTCCCCTAACCCTAACCCTAGCCCGAACCCTAACTCTAACCCTTCCCCGAAGCCTGACCCTCACCCGTCCCCTAATCCTAACGTGTACGCTAACACTAACCCGCGCCCTCACACGCACGCTCCCCCTAAAGCGTTGCCGTACCCTCACCTGGACCCTAAACCGTCCCCGTCCCCTAAACCTAACCCTAGCCCGAACCCTAACCCTAACCCTTCCCCGAAACCTGACCCTCACCCGTACCCTAATCCTAACCCGTACGCTAACACTAACCCGCGCCCTCACACGCACACTCCCCCTAAAGCGTTGCCGTACCCTCACCTGGACCCGAAACCGTCCCCGTCCCTTAACCCTTACCCTAGCCCGAACCCTAACCCTAACCCTTCCCCGAAGCCTGACCCTCACCCGTCCCCTAATCCTAACCCGTACGCTAACACTAACCCGTGCCCTCACACGCACGCTCCCCCTAAAGCGTTGCCGTACCCTCACCTGGACCCTAAACCGTCCCCGTCCCCTAACCCTAACCCTAGCCCGAACCCTAACCCTAACCCTTCCCCGAAGCCTGACCCTCACCCGTCCCCTAATCCTAACCCGTACGCTAACACTAACCCGCGCCCTCACATGCACGCTCCCCCTAAAGCGTTGCCGTACCCTCACCTGGACCCTAAACCGTCCCCGTCCTCTAACCCTAACCCTAGCCCGAACCCTAACCCTAACCCTTCCCCGAAGCCTGACCCTCACCCATCCCCTAATCCTAACCCGTACGCTAACACTAACCCGCGCCCTCACACGCACGCTCCCCCTAAAGCGTTGCCGTACCCTCACCTGGACCCTAAACCTTCCCCGTCCCCTAACCCTAACCCTAGACCAAACCCTAACCCTAACACTTCCCCGAAGCCTGACCCTCACCCGTCCCCTAATCCTAAGCCGTACGCTAACACTAACCCGCGCCCTCACACGCACGCTCCCCCTAAAGCGTTGCCGTACCCTCACCTGGACCCTAAACCGTCCCCGTCCCCTAACCCTAACCCTAGCCGGAACCCTAACCCTAACCCTTCCCCGAAGCCTGACCCTCACCCGTCCCCTAATCCTAACCCGTACGCTAACACTAACCCGCGCCCTCACACGCACGCTCCCCCTAAAGCGTTGCCGTACCCTCACCTGGACCCTAAACCGTCCCCGTCCCCTAACCCTAACCCTAGCCCGAACCCTAACCCTAACACTTCCCCGAAGCCTGACCCTCACCCGTCCCCTAATCCTAACCCGTACGATAACACTAACCCGCGCCCTCACACGCACGCTCCTACTAAAGCGTTGCCATACCCTCACCTGGACCCTAAACCGTCCCCGTCCCCTAACCCTAACCCTAGCCCGAACCCTAACCCTAAACCTTCCCCGAAGCCTGACCCTCACCCGTCCCCTAATCCTAAGCCGTACGCTAACACTAACCCGCGCCCTCACACGCACGCTCCCCCTAAAGCGTTGCCGTACCCTCACCTGGACCCTAAACCGTCCCCGTCCCCTAACCCTAACCCTAGCCCAAACCCTAACCCTAACCCTTCCCCGAAGCCTGACCCTACCCGTCCCCTAATCCTAACCCGTACGCTAACACTAACCCGCGCCCTCACACGCACGCTCCCCCTAAAGCGTTGCCGTACCCTCACCTGGACCCTAAACCGTCCCCGTCCCCTAACCCTAACCCTAGCCCGAACCCTAACCCTAACCCTTCCCCGAAGCCTGACCCTCACCCGTCCCCTAATCCTAACCCGTACGCTAACACTAACCCGCGCCCTCACACGCACGCTCCTCCTAAAGCGTTGCCGTACCCTCACCTGGACCCTAAACCGTCCCCGTCCCCTAACCCTAACCCTAGCCCGAACCCTAACCCTAACCCTTCCCCGAAGCCTGACCCTCACCCGTCCCCTAATCCTAAGCCGTACGCTAACACTAACCCGCACCCTCACACGCACGCTCCCCCTAAAGCGTTGCCGTACCCTCACCTCGACCCTAAACAGTCCCCGTCCCCTAACCCTAACCCTACCCCGAACCCTAACCCTAACCCTTCCCCGAAGCCTGACCCTCACCCGTCCCCTAATCCTAACCCGTACGCTAACACTAACGCGCGCCCTCACACGCACGCTTCCCCTAAAGCGTTGCCGTACCCTCACCTGGACCCTAAACCGTCCCCGTCCCCTAACCCTAACCCTAGCCCGAACCCTAACCCTAACCCTTCCCCGAAGCCTGACCCTCACCCGTCCCCTAATCCTAACCCGTACGCTAACACTAACGCGCGCCCTCACACGCACGCTCCCCCTAAAGCGTTGCCGTACCCTCACCTGGACCCTAAACCGTCCCCGTCCCCTAACCCTAACCCTAGCCCGAACCCTAACCCTAACCCTTCCCCGAAGCCTGACCCTCACCAGTCCCCTAATCCTAACCCGTACGCTAACACTAACCCGCGCCCTCACACGCACGCTCCCCCTAAAGCGTTGCCGTACCCTCACCTGGACCCTAAACCGTCCCCGTCCCCTAACCCTAACCCTAGCCCGAACCTTAACCCTAACCCTTCCCCGAAGCCTGACCCTCACCCGTCTCCTAATCCTAACCCGTACGCTAACACTAACCCGCGCCCTCACACGCACGCTCCCCCTAAAGCATTGCCGTACCCTCACTTGGACCCTAAACCGTCCCCGTCCCCTAACCCTAACCCTAGCCCGAACCCTAACCCTAACCCTTCCCCGAAGCCTGACCCTCACCCGTCCCCTAATCCTAACCCGTACGCTAACAATAACCCGCGCCCTCACACGCACGCTCCCCCTAAAGCGTTGCCGTACCCTCACCTGGACCCTAAACCGTCCCCGTCCCCTAACCCTAACCCTAGCCCGAACCCTCACCCTAACCCTCCCCGAAGCCTGACCCTCACCCGTCCCCTAATCCTAACCCGTACGCTAACACTAACCCGCGCCCTCACACGCACGCTCCCACTAAAGCGTTGCCGTACCCTCACCTGGACCCTAAACCGTCCCCGTCCCCTAACCCTAACCCTAGCCCGAACCCTAACCCTAACCCTTCCCCGAAGCCTGACCCTCACCCGTCCCCTAATCCTAACCCGTACGCTAACACTAACCCGCGCCCTCACACGCACGCTCCCCCTAAAGCGTTGCCGTACCCTCACCTGGACCCTAAACCGTCCCCGTCCCCTAACCCTAAGCCTAGCCCGAACCCTAACCCTAACCCTTCCCCGAAACCTGACCCTCACCCGTACCCTAATCCTAACCCGTACGCTAACACTAACCCGCGCCCTCACACGCACGCTCCCCCTAAAGCGTTGCCGTACCCTCACCTGGACCCGAAACCGTCCCCGTCCCTTAACCCTTACCCTAGCCCGAACCCTAACCCTAACCCTTCCCCGAAGCCTGACCCTCACCCGTCCCCTAATCCTAACCCGTACGCTAACACTAACCCGCGCCCTCACACGCACGCTCCCCCTAAAGCGTTGCCGTACCCTCACCTGGACCCTAAACCGTCCCCGTCCCCTAACCCTAACCCTAGCCCGAACCCTAACCCTAACCCTTCCCCGAAGCCTGACCCTCACCCGTCCCCTAATCCTAACCCGTACGCTAACACTAACCCGCGCCCTCACATGCACGCTCCCCCTAAAGCGTTGCCGTACCCTCACCTGGACCCTAAACCGTCCCCATCCCCTAACCCTAACCCTAGCCCGAACCCTAACCCTAACCCTTCCCCGAAGCCTGACCCTCACCCGTCCCCTAATCCTAACCCGTACGCTAACAGTAACCCGCGCCCTCAAACGCACGCTCCCCCTAAAGCGTTGCCGTACCCTCACCTGGACCCGAAACCGTCCCCGTCCCCTAACCCTAACCCTAGCCCGAACCCTAACCCTAACACTTCCCCGAAGCCTGACCCTCACCCGTCCCCTAATCCTAACCCGTACGCTAACACTAACCCGCGCCCTCACACGCACGCTCCCCCTAAAGCGTTGCCGTACCCTCACCTGGACCCTAAACCGTCCCCGTCCCCTAACCCTAACCCTAGCCCGAACCCTAACCCTAACCCTTCCCCGAAGCCTGACCCTCACCCGTCCCCTAATCCTAACCCGTACGCTAACACTAACCCGCGCCCTCACACGCACGCTCCCCCTAAAGCGTTGCCGTACCCTCACCTGGACCCTAAACCGTCCCCGTCCCCTAACCCTAACCCTAGCCCGAACCCTAACCCTAACACTTTCCCGAAGCCTGACCCTCACCCGTCCCCTAATCCTAAACCGTACGCTAACACTAACCCGCGCCCTCACACGCACGCTCCCCCTAAAGCGTTACCGTACCCTCACCTGGACCCTAAACCGTCCCCGTCCCCTAATCCTAACCCTAACCCTAGCCCGAACCCTAACCCTAACCCTTCCCCGAAGCCTGACCCTCACCCGTCCCCTAATCCTAACCCGTACGCTAACACTAACCCGCGCCCTCACATGCACGCTCCCCCTAAAGCGTTGCCGTACCCTCACCTGGACCCTAAACCATCCCCGTCCTCTAACCCTAACCCTAGCCCGAACCCTAACCCTAACCCTTCCCCGAAGCCTGACCCTCACCCATCCCCTAATCCTAACCCGTACGCTAACACTAACCCGCGCCCTCACACGCACACTCCCCCTAAAGCGTTGCCGTACCCTCACCTGGACCCTAAACCTTCCCCGTCCCCTAACCCTAACCCTAGACCAAACCCTAACCCTAACACTTCCCCGAAGCCTGACCCTCACCCGTCCCCTAATCCTAAGCCGTACGCTAACACTAACCCGCGCCCTCACACGCACGCTCCCCCTAAAGCGTTGCCGTACCCTCACCTGGACCCTAAACCGTCCCCGTCCCCTAACCCTAACCCTAGCCCGAACCCTAACCATAACCCTTCCCCGAAGCCTGACCCTCACCCGTCCCCTAATCCTAACCCGTACGCTAACACTAACCCGCGCCCTCACACGCACGCTCCCCCTAAAGCGTTGCCGTACCCTCACCTGGACCCTAAACCGTCCCCGTCCCCTAACCCTAACCCTAGCCCGAACCCTAACCCTAACCCTTCCCCGAAGCCTGACCCTCACCCGTCCCCTAATCCTAACCCGTACGCTAACACTAACCCGCGCCCTCACATGCACGCTCCCCCTAAAGCGTTGCCGTACCCTCACCTGGACCCTAAACCGTCCCCATCCCCTAACCCTAACCCTAGCCCGAACCCTAACCCTAACCCTTCCCCGAAGCCTGACCCTCACCCGTCCCCTAATCCTAACCCGTACGCTAACACTAACCCGCGCCCTCACATGCACGCTCCCCCTAAAGCGTTGCTGTACCCTCACCTGGACCCTAAACCGTCCCCGTCCCCTAACCCTAACCCTAGCCCGAACCTTAACCCTAACCCTTCCCCGATGCCTGACCCTCACCCGTCCCCTAATCCTAACCCGTACGCTAACACTGACCCGCGCCCTCACACGCACGCTCCCCCTAAAGCGTTGCCGTACCCTCACCTGGACCCTAAACCGTCCCCGTCCCCTAACCCTAACCCTAGCCGGAACCCTAACCCTAACCCTTCCCCGAAGCCTGACCCTCACCCGTCCCCTAATCCTAACCCGTACGCTAACACTAACCCACGCCCTCACACGCACGCTCCCCCTAAAGCGTTGCCGTACCCTCACCTGGACCCTAAACCGTGCCCGTCTCCTAATCCTAACCCTAGCCCGAACCCTAACCCAACCCTTCCCCAAAGCCTGACCCTCACCCGTCCCCTAATCCTAACCCGTACGCTAACACTAACCCGCGCCCTCACACGCACGCTCCCCCTAAAGCGTTGCCGTACCCTCACTTGGACCCTAAACCGTCCCCGTCCCCTAACCCTAACCCTAGCCCGAACCCTAAGCCTAACTCTTCCCCGAAGCCTGACCGTCACCCGTCCCCTAATCCTAACCCGTACGCTAACACTAACCCGCACCCTCACACGCACGCTCCCCCTAAAGCGTTGCCGTACCCTCATCTGGACCCTAAACCGTCCCCGTCCCCTAACCCTAACCTTAGCCCGAACCCTAACCCTAACCCTTCCCCGAAGCCTGACCCTCACCCGTCCCCTAATCCTAACCCGTACGCTAACACTAACCCGCGCCCTCACACGCACGCTCCCCCTAAAGCGTTGCCGTACCCTCACCTGGACCCTAAACCGTCCCCGTCCCCTAACCCTAACCCTAGCCCGAACCCTAACCCTAACCCTTCCCCGAAGCCTGACCCTCACCCGTCCCCTAATCCTAACCCGTACGATAACACTAACCTGCGCCCTCACACGCACGCTCCTACTAAAGCGTTGCCATACCCTCACCTGGACCCTAAACCGTCCCCGTCCCCTAACCCTAACCCTAGCCCGAACCCTAACCCTAACCCTTCCCCGAAGCCTGACCCTCACCCGTCCCCTAATCCTAACCCGTACGCTAACACTAACCCGCGCCCTCACACGCACGCTCCTCCTAAAGCGTTGCCGTACCCTCACCTGGACCCTAAACCGTCCCCGTCCCCTAACCCTAACCCTAGCCCGAACCCTAACCCTAACCCTTCCCCGAAGCCTGACCCTCACCCGTCCCCAAATCCTAAGCCGTACGCTAACACTAACCCGCACCCTCACACGCACGCTCCCCCTAAAGCGTTGCCGTACCCTCACCTCGACCCTAAACAGTCCCCGTCCCCTAACCCTAACCCTAGCCCGAACCCTAACCCTAACCCTTCCCCGAAGCCTGACCCTCACCCGTCCCCTAATCCTAACCCGTACGCTAACACTAACGCGCGCCCTCACACGCACGCTCCCCCTAAAGCGTTGCCGTACCCTCACCTGGACCCTAAACCGTCCCCGTCCCCTAACCCTAACCCTAGCCCGAACCCTAACCCTAACCCTTCCCCGAAGCCTGACCCTCACCCGTCCCCTAATCCTAAGCCGTATGCTAACACTAACCCACGCCCTCACACGCACGCTCCCCCTAAAGCGTTGCCGTACCCTCACCTGGACCCTAAACCGTCCCCGTCCCCTAACCCTAACCCTAGCCCGAACCCTAACCCTAACACTTCCCCGAAGCCTGACCCTCACCCGTCCCCTAATCCTAACCCGTACGCTAACACTAACCCGCGCCCTCACACGCACGCTCCCCCTAAAGCGTTGCCGTACCCTCACCTGGACCCTAAACCGTGCCCGTCCCCTAACCCTAGCCCTAGCCCGAACCCTAAGCCTAACCCTTCCCCGAAGCCTGACCGTCACCCGTCCCCTAATCCTAACCCGTACGCTAACACTAACCCGCGCCCTCACACGCACGCTCCCCCTAAAGCGTTGCCGTACCCTCACCTGGACCCTAAACCGTCCCCGTCCCCTAACCCTAACCCTAGCCCGAACCCTAACCCTAACCCTTCCCCGAAGCCTGACCCTCACCCGTCCCCTAATCCTAACCCGTACGATAACACTAACCTGCGCCCTCACACGCACGCTCCTACTAAAGCGTTGCCATACCCTCACCTGGACCCTAAACCGTCCCCGTCCCCTAACCCTAACCCTAGCCCGAACCCTAACCCTAACCCTTCCCCGAAGCCTGACCCTCACCCGTCCCCTAATCCTAACCCGTACGCTAACACTAACCCGCGCCCTCACACGCACGCTCCTCCTAAAGCGTTGCCGTACCCTCACCTGGACCCTAAACCGTCCCCGTCCCCTAACCCTAACCCTAGCCCGAACCCTAACCCTAACCCTTCCCCGAAGCCTGACCCTCACCCGTCCCCAAATCCTAAGCCGTACGCTAACACTAACCCGCACCCTCACACGCACGCTCCCCCTAAAGCGTTGCCGTACCCTCACCTCGACCCTAAACAGTCCCCGTCCCCTAACCCTAACCCTAGCCCGAACCCTAACCCTAACCCTTCCCCGAAGCCTGACCCTCACCCGTCCCCTAATCCTAACCCGTACGCTAACACTAACGCGCGCCCTCACACGCACGCTCCCCCTAAAGCGTTGCCGTACCCTCACCTGGACCCTAAACCGTCCCCGTCCCCTAACCCTAACCCTAGCCCGAACCCTAACCCTAACCCTTCCCCGAAGCCTGACCCTCACCCGTCCCCTAATCCTAAGCCGTATGCTAACACTAACCCACGCCCTCACACGCACGCTCCCCCTAAAGCGTTGCCGTACCCTCACCTGGACCCTAAACCGTCCCCGTCCCCTAACCCTAACCCTAGCCCGAACCCTAACCCTAACACTTCCCCGAAGCCTGACCCTCACCCGTCCCCTAATCCTAACCCGTACGCTAACACTAACCCGCGCCCTCACACGCACGCTCCCCCTAAAGCGTTGCCGTACCCTCACCTGGACCCTAAACCGTCCCAGTCCCCTAACCCTAACCCTAGCCCGAACCCTAACCCTAACCCTTCCCCGAAGCCTGACCCTCACCCGTCCCCTAATCCTAAGCCGTACGCTAACACTAACCCGCGCCCTCACATGCACGCTCCCCCTAAAGCGTTGCCGTACCCTCACCTGGACCCTAAACCGTCCCCATCCCCTAACCCTAACCCTAGCCCGAACCCTAACCCTAACCCTTCCCCGAAGCCTGACCCTCACCCGTCCCCTAATCCTAACCCGTACGCTAACACTAACCCGCGCCCTCACATGCACGCTCCCCCTAAAGCGTTGCTGTACCCTCACCTGGACCCTAAACCGTCCCCGTCCCCTAACCCTAACCCTAGCCCGAACCTTAACCCTAACCCTTCCCCGATGCCTGACCCTCACCCGTCCCCTAATCCTAACCCGTACGCTAACACTAACCCGCGCCCTCACACGCACGCTCCCCCTAAAGCGTTGCCGTACCCTCACCTGGACCCTAAACCGTCCCCGTCCCCTAACCCTAACCCTAGCCGGAACCCTAACCCTAACCCTTCCCCGAAGCCTGACCCTCACCCGTCCCCTAATCCTAACCCGTACGCTAACACTAACCCGCGCCCTCACACGCACGCTCCCCCTAAAGCGTTGCCGTACCCTCACCTGGACCCTAAACCGTGCCCGTCCCCTAACCCTAGCCCTAGCCCGAACCCTAAGCCTAACCCTTCCCCGAAGCCTGACCGTCACCCGTCCCCTAATCCTAACCCGTACGCTAACACTAACCCGCACCCTCACACGCACGCTCCCCCTAAAGCGTTGCCGTACCCTCACCTGGACCCTAAACCGTCCCCGTCCCCTAACCCTAACCCTAGCCCGAAACCTAACCCTAACCCTTCCCCGAAGCCTGACCCTCACCCGTCCCCTAATCCTAACCCGTACGATAACACTAACCTGCGCCCTCACACGCACGCTCCTACTAAAGCGTTGCCATACCCTCACCTGGACCCTAAACCGTCCCCGTCCCCTAACCCTAACCCTAGCCCGAACCCTAACCCTAACCCTTCCCCGAAGCCTGACCCTCACCCGTCCCCTAATCCTAAGCCGTACGCTAACACTAACCCGCGCCCTCACACGCACGCTCCCCCTAAAGCGTTGCCGTACCCTCACCTGGACCCTAAACCGTCCCCGTCCCCTAACCCTAACCCTAGCCCAAACCCTAACTCTAACCCTTCCCCGAAGCCTGACCCTACCCGTCCCCTAATCCTAACCCGTACGCTAACACTAACCCGCGCCCTCACACGCACGCTCCCCCTAAAGGGTTGCCATACCCTCACCTGGACCCTAAACCGACCCCGTCCCCTAACCCTAACCCTAGCCCGAACTTTAACCCTAACCCTTCCCCGAAGCCTGACCCTCACCCGTCCCCTAATCCTAACCCGTACGCTAACGCTATCGCGCGCCCTCACACGCACGCTCCCCCTAAAGCGTTGCCGTACCCTCACCTGGACCCTAAACCGTCCCCGTCCCCTAACCCTAACCCTAGCCAGAACCCTAACCCTAACCCTTCCCGAAGCCTGACCCACACCCGTCCCCTATTCCTAACCAGTACGCTAACACTAACCTGCGTCCTCACACGCATGCTCCCCCTAAAGCGTTGCCGTACCCTCACCTGGACCCTAAACCGTCCCCGTCCCCTAACCCTAACCCTAGCCCGAACCCTAACCCTAACCCTTCCCCGAAGCCTGACCCTCACCCGTCCCCTAATCCTAACCCGTACGCTAACACTAACCCGCGCCCTCACACGCACGCTCCCCCTAAAGCGTTGCCGTACCCTCACCTGGACCCTAAACCGTCCCCGTCCCCTAACCCTAACCCTAGACCAAACGCTAACCCTAACCCTTCCCCGAAGCCTGACCCTCACCCGTCCCCTAATCCTAAGCCGTACGCTAACACTAACCCGCGCCCTCACACGCACGCTCCCCCTAAAGCGTTGCCGTACCCTCACCTGGACCCTAAACTGTCCCCGTCCCCTAACCCTAACCCTAGCCCGAACCCTAACCATAACCCTTCCCCGAAGCCTGACCGTCACCCGTCCCCTAATCCTAAGCCGTACGCTAACACTAACACGCGCCCTCACATGCACGCTCCCCCTAAAGCGTTGCCGTACCCTCACTTGGACCATAAACCGTCCCCGTCCCCTAACCCTAACCCTAGCCCGAACCCTAAGCCTAACCCTTCCCCGAAGCCTGACCGTCACCCGTCCCCTAATCCTAACCCGTACGCTAACACTAACCCGCACCCTCACACGCACGCTCCCCCTAAAGCGTTGCCGTACCCTCACCTGGACCCTAAACCGTCCCCGTCCCCTAACCCTAACCCTAGCCCGAACCCTAACCCTAACCCTTCCCCGAAGCCTGACCCTCACCCGTCCCCTAATCCTAACCCGTACGCTAACACTAACCCGCGCCCTCACACGCACGCTCCCCCTAAAGCGTTGCCGTACCCTCACCTGGACCCTAAACCGTCCCCTTCCCCTAACCCTAACCCTAGCCCAAACCCTAACCCTAACCCTTCCCCGAAGCCTGACCCTACCCGTCCCCTAATCCTAACCCGTACGCTAACACTAACCCGCGCCCTCACACGCACGCTCCCCCTAAAGGGTTGCCGTACCCTCACCTGGACCCTAAACCGACCCCGTCCCCTAACCCTAACCCTAGCCCGAACCCTAACCCTAACCCTTCCCCGAAGCCTGACCCTCACACGTCCCCTAATCCTAACCCGTACGCTAACGCTATCGCGCGCCCTCACACGCACGCTCCCCCTAAAGCGTTGCCGTACCCTCACCTGGACCCTAAACCGTCCCCGTCCCCTAACCCTAACCCTAGCCAGAACCCTAACCCTAACCCTTCCCCGAAGCCTGACCCTCACCCGTCCCCTAATCCTAACCCGTACGCTAACACTAACCCGCGCCCTCACACGTACGCTCCCCCTAAAGCGTTGCCGTACCCTCAACTGGACCCTAAACCGTCCCCGTCCCCTAACCCTAACCCTAGCCCGAACCCTAACCCTAACCCTTCCCCGAAGCCTGACCCTCACCCGTCCCCTAATCCTAACCCGTACGCTAACACTAACCCGCGCCCTCACACGCACGCTCCCCCTAAAGCGTTGCCGTACCCTCACCTGGACCCTAAACCGTCCCCGTCCCCTAATCCTAACCCTAGCCCGAACCCTAACCCTAACCCTTCCCCGAAGCCTGACCCTCACCCGTCCCCTAATCCTAACCCGTACGCTAACACTAACCCACGCCCTCACACGCACGCTCCCAGTAAAGCGTTGCCGTACCCTCACCTGGACCCTAAACCGTCCCCGTCCCCTAACCCTAACCCTAGCCCGAACCCTAACCCTAACCCTTCCCCGAAGCCTGACCATCACCCGTCCCCTAATCCTAACCCGTACGCTAACACTAACCCGCGCCCTCACACGCACGCTCCCCCTAAAGCGTTGCCGTACCCTCACCTGGACCCTAAACCGTCCCCGTCCCCTAACCCTAACCCTAGCCCGAACCCTAACCCTAACCCTTCCCCGAAGCCTGAACCTCACCCGTCCCCTAATCCTAAACCGTACGCTAACACTAACCCGCGCCCTCACACGCACGCTCCCCCTAAAGCGTTGCCGTACCCTCACCTGGACCCGATACCGTCCCCGTCCCCTAACCCTAACCCTAGCCCGAACCCTAACCCTAACACTTCCCCGAAGCCTGACCCTCACCCGTCCCCTAATCCTAACCCGTACGCTAACACTAACCCGCGCCCTCACACGCACGCTCCCCCTAAAGCGTTGCCGTACCCTCACCTGGACCCTAAACCGTCCCCGTCCCCTAACCCTAACCCTAGCCCGAACCCTAACCCTAACACTTTCCCGAAGCCTGACCCTCACCCGTCCCCTAATCGTAAACCGTACGCTAACACTAACCCTCGCCCTCACACGCACGCTCCCCCTAAAGCGTTACCGTACCCTCACCTGGACCCTAAACCGTCCCCGTCCCCTAACCCTAACCCTAACCCTAGCCCGAACCCTAACCCTAACCCTTCCCCGAAGCCTGACCCTCACCCGTCCCCTAATCCTAACCCGTACGCTAACACTAACCCGCGCCCTAACACGCATGCTCCCCCTAAAGCGTTGCCGTACCCTCACCTGGACCCTAAACCGTCCCCGTCCCCTAACCCTAACCCTAGCCCGAACCCTAACCCTAACCCTTCCCCGAAGCCTGACCCTCACCCGTCCCTTAATCCTAACCCGTACGCTAACACTAACCCGCGCCCTCACACGCACGCTCCCCCTAAAGCGTTGCCGTACCCTCACCTGGACCCTAAACCGTCCCCGTCCCCTAACCCTAACCCTAGCCCGAACCCTAACCCTAACCCTTCCCCGAAGCCTGAACCTCACACGTCCCCTAATCCTAACCCGTACGCTAACACTAACCCACGCCCTCACACGCACGCTCCCCCTAAAGCGTTGCCGTACCCTCACCTGGACTCTAAACCGTCCCCATCCCCTAACCCTAACCCTAGCCCGAACCCTAACCCTAACCCTTCCCCGAAGCCTGACCCTCACCCGTCCCCTAATCTTAACCCGTACGCTAACACTAAGCCCCGCCCTCACACGCACGCTCCCCCTAAAGCGTTGCCGTACCCTCACCTGAACCCTAAACCGTCCCCGTCCCCTAACCCTAACCCTAGCCCGAACCCTAAACCTAACCCTTCCCCGAAGCCTGACCCTCACCCGTCCCCTAATCCTAACCCGTACGCTAACACTAACCCGCGCCCTCACACGCACGCTCCCCCTAAAGCGTTGCCGTACCCTCACCTGGACCCTAAACCGTCCCCGTCCCCTAACCCTAACCCTAGACCTAACCCTAACCCTAACCCTTCCCCGAAGCCTGACCCTCACCCGTCCCCTAATCCTAAGCCGTACGCTAACACTAACCCGCGCCCTCACACGCACGCTCCCCCTAAAGCGTTGCCGTACCCTCACCTGGACCCTAAACCGTCCCCGTCCCCTAACCCTAACCCTAGCCCGAACCCTAACCCTAACCCTTCCCCAAAGCCTGACCCTCACCCGTCCCCTAATCCTAACCCGTACGCTAACACTAACCCGCGCCCTCACACGCACGCTCCCCCTAAAGCGTTGCCGTACCCTCACCTGGACCCTAAACCGTCCCCGTCCCCTAACCCTAACCCTAGCCCGAACCCTAACCCTAACCCTTCCCCGAAGCCTGACCCTCACCCGTCCCCTAATCCTAACCCGTACGCTAACACTAACCCGCGCCCTCACACGCTCGCTCCCCCTAAAGCGTTGCCGTACCTTCACCTGGACCCTGAACCGTCCCCGTCCCCTAACCCTAACCCTAGCCCGAACCCTAACCCTAACCCTTCCCCGAAGCCTGACCCTCACCCGTCCCCTAATCCTAACCCGTACGCTAACACTAACACGCGCCCTCACACGAACGCTCCCCCTAAAGCGTTGCCGTACCCTCACCTGGACCCTAAACCGTCCCCGTCCCCTAACCCTAACCCTAGCCCGAACCCTAACCCTAACCCTTCCCCGAAGCCTGACCCTCACCCGTCCCCTAATCCTAACCCGTACGCTAACACTAACCCGCGCCCTCACACGCATGCTCCCCCTAAAGCGTTGCCGTACCCTCACCTGGACCCGAAACCGTCCCCGTCCCCTAACCCTAACCCTAGCCCGAACCCTAACCCTCTCCCTTCCCCGAAGCCTGACCCTCACCCATCCCCTAATCCTAACCCGTACGCTAACACTAACCCGCGCCCTCACACGCACGCTCCCACTAAAGCGTTGCCGTACCCTCACCTGGACCCTAAACCGTCCCCGTCCCCTAACCCTAACTGTAGCCCGAACCCTAACCCAAACCCTTCCCCGAAGCCTGACCCTCACCCGTCCCCTAATCCTAAACCGTACGCTAACACTAACCCGTGCCCTCACACGCACGCTCCCCCTAAAGCGTTGCCGTACCCTCACCTGGACCCTAAACCGTCCCCGTCCCCTAACCCTAACCCTAGCCCGAACCCTAACCCTAACCCTAACCCTTCCCCGAAGCCTGAACCTCACCCGTCCCCTAATCCTAACCCGTACGCTAACACTAACCCGCGCCCTCACACACACGCTCCCCCTAAAGCGTTGCCGTACCCTCACCTGGACCCTAAACCGTCCCCGTCCCCTAACCCTAACCCTAGCCCGAACCCTAACCCTAACCCTTCCCCGAAGCCTGACCCTCACCCGTCCCCTAATCCTAACCCGTACGCTAACACTAACCCGCGCCCTCACACGCACGCTCCCCCTAAAGCGTTGCCGTACCCTCACCTGGACCCTAAACCGTCCCCGTCCCCTAACTCTAACCCTAGCCCGAACCCTAACCCTAACCCTTCCCCAAAGCCTGACCCTCACCCGTCCCCTAATCCTAACCCGTACGCTAACACTAACCCGCGCCCTCACACCCACGCTCCCCCTAAAGCGTTGCCGTACCCTCACCTGGACCCTAAACCGTCCCCGTCCCCTAACCCTAACCCTAGCCCGAACCCTAACCCTAACCCTTCCCCGAAGCCTGACCCTCACCCGTCCCCTAATCCTAACCTGTACGCTAACACTAACCCGCGCCCTCACACGCACGCTCCCCCTAAAGCGTTGCCGTACCCTCACCTGGACCCTAAACCGTCCACGTCCCCTAACCCTAACCCTAGCCCGAACCCTAACCCTAACCCTTCCCTGAAGCCTGACCCTCACCCATCCCCTAATCCTAACCCGTACGCTAACACTAACCCGCGCCCTCACACGCACGCTCCCCCTAAAGCGTTGCCGTACCCTCACCTGGACCCTAAACCGTCCCCGTCCCCTAACCCTAACCCTAGCCCGAACCCTAACCCTAACCCTTCCCCGAAGCCTGACCCTCACCCGTCCCCTAATCCTAACCCGTACGCTAACACTAACCCGCGCCCTCACACGCACGCTCCCCCTAAAGCGTTGCCGTACCCTCACCTGGACCCTAAACCGTCCCCGTCCCCTAAACCTAACCCTAGCCCGAACCCTAACCCTAACCCTTCCCCAAAGCCTGACCCTCACCCGTCCCCTAATCCTAACCCGTACGCTAACACTAACCCGCGCCCTCACACGCACGCTCCCCCTAAAGCGTTGCCGTACCCTCACCTGGACCCTAAACCGTCCCCGTCCCCTAACCCTAACCCTAGCCCGAACCCTAAGCCTAACCCTTCCCCGAAGCCTGACCGTCACCCGTCCCCTAATCCTAACCCGTACGCTAACACTAACCCGCACCCTCACACGCACGCTCCCCCTAAAGCGTTGCCGTACCCTCATCTGGACCCTAAACCGTCCCCGTCCCCTAACCCTAACCTTAGCCCGAACCCTAACCCTAACCCTTCCCCGAAGCCTGACCCTCACCCGTCCCCTAATCCTAACCCGTACGCTAACACTAACCCGCGCCCTCACACGCACGCTCCCCCTAAAGCGTTGCCGTACCCTCACCTGGACCCTAAACCGTCCCCGTCCCCTAACCCTAACCCTAGCCCGAACCCTAACCCTAACCCTTCCCCGAAGCCTGACCCTCACCCGTCCCCTAATCCTAACCCGTACGATAACACTAACCCGCGCCCTCACACGCACGCTCCTACTAAAGCGTTGCCATACCCTCACCTGGACCCTAAACCGTCCCCGTCCCCTAACCCTAACCCTAGCCCGAACCCTAACCCTAACCCTTCCCCGAAGCCTGACCCTCACCCGTCCCCTAATCCTAAGCCGTACGCTAACACTAACCCGCGCCCTCACACGCACGCTCCCCCTAAAGCGTTGCCGTACCCTCACCTGGACCCTAAACCGTCCCCGTCCCCTAACCCTAACCCTAGCCCAAACCCTAACCCTAACCCTTCCCCGAAGCCTGACCCTACCCGTCCCCTAATCCTAACCCGTACGCTAACACTAACCCGCGCCCTCACACGCACGCTCCCCCTAAAGGGTTGCCGTACCCTCACCTGGACCCTAAACCGACCCCGTCCCCTAACCCTAACCCTAGCCCGAACTTTAACCCTAACCCTTCCCCGAAGCCTGACCCTCACCCGTCCCCTAATCCTAACCCGTACGCTAACGCTATCGCGCGCCCTCACACGCACGCTCCCCCTAAAGCGTTGCCGTACCCTCACCTGGACCCTAAACCGTCCCCGTCCCCTAACCCTAACCCTAGCCAGAACCCTAACCCTAACCCTTCCCCGAAGCCTGACCCTCACCCGTCCCCTAATCCTAACCCGTACGCTAACACTAACCCGCGCCCTCACACGCACGCTCCCCCTAAAGCGTTGCCGTACCCTCAACTGGACCCTAAACCGTCCCCGTCCCCTAACCCTAACCCTAGCCCAAACCCTAACCCTAACCCTTCCCCGAAGCCTGACCCTCACCCGTCCCCTAATCCTAACCCGTACGCTAACACTAACCCGCGCCCTCACACGCACGCTCCCCCTAAAGCGTTGCCGTACCCTCACCTGGACCCTAAACCGTCCCCGTCCCCTAACCCTAACCCTAGCCCGAACCCTAACCCTAACCCTTCCCCGAAGCATGACCCTCACCCGTCCCCTAATCCTAACCCGTACGCTAACACTAACCCGCGCCCTCACACGCACGCTCCCACTAAAGCGTTGCCGTACCCTCACCTGGACCCTAAACCGTCCCCGTCCCCTAACCCTAACCCTAGCCCGAACCCTAACCCTAACCCTTCCCCGAAGCCTGACCCTCACCCGTCCCTTAATCCTAACCCGTACGCTAACACTAACCCGCGCCCTCACACGCACGCTCCCCCTAAAGTGTTGCCGTACCCTCACCTGGACCCTAAACCGTCCCCGTCCCCTAACCCTAACCCTAGCCCGAACCCTAACCCTAACCCTTCCCAGAAGCCTGAACCTCACCCGTCCCCTAATCCTAACCCGTACGCTAACACTAACCCGCGCCCTCACACGCACGCTCCCCCTAAAGTGTTGCCGTGCCCTCACCTGTACCCTAAACCGTCCCCGTCCCCTAACCCTAACCCTAGCCCGAACCCTAACCCTAACTCTTCCCCGAAGCCTGACCCTCACCCGTCCCCTAATCCTAACCCGTACGCTAACACTAACCCGCGCCCTCACACGCACGCTCCCCCTAAAGCGTTGCCGTACCCTCACCTGGACCCTAAACCGTCCCCGTCCCCTAACCCTAACCCTAGCCCGAACCCTAACCCTAACCCTTCCCCGAAGCCTGACCCTCACCCGTCCCCTAATCCTAAACCGTACGCTAACACTAACCCGCGCCCTCACACGCACGCTCCCCCTAAAGCGTTACCGTACCCTCACCTGGACCCTAAACCGTCCCCGTCCCCTAATCCTAACCCTAACCCTAGCCCGAACCCTAACCCTAACCCTTCCCCGAAGCCTGACCCTCACCCGTCCCCTAATCCTAACCCGTACGCTAACACTAACCCGCGCCCTCACACGCACGCTCCCCCTAAAGCGTTGCCGTACCCTAACCTGGACCCTAAACCGTCCCCGTCCCCTAACCCTAACCCTAGCCCGAACCCTAACCCTAACCCTAACCCTTCCCCGAAGCCTGAACCTCACCCGTCCCCTAATCCTAACCCGTACGCTAACACTAACCCGCGCCCTCACACGCACGCTCCCCCTAAAGCGTTGCCGTACCCTCACCTGGACCCTAAACCGTCCCCGTCCCCTAACCCTAACCCTAGCCCGAACCCTAACCCTAACCCTTCCCCGAAGCCTGACCCTCACCCGTCCCCTAATCCTAACCCGTACGCTAACACTAACCCGCGCCCTCACACGCACGCTCCCCCTAAAGCGTTGCCGTACCCTCACCTGGACCCTAAACCGTCCCCGTCCCCTAACCCTAACCCTAGCCCGAACCCTAACCCTAACCCTTCCCCGAAGCCTGACCCTCACCCGTCCCCTAATCCTAACCCGTACGCTAACACTAACCCGCGCCCTCACATGCACGCTCCCCCTAAAGCGTTGCTGTACCCTCACCTGGAACCTAAACCGTCCCCGTCCCCTAACCCTAACCCTAGCCCGAACCCTAACCCTAACCCTTCCCCAAAGCCTGACCCTCACCCGTCCCCTAATCCTAACCCGTACGCTAACACTAACCCGCGCCCTCACACGCACGCTCCCCCTAAAGCGTTGCCGTACCCTCACCTGGACCCTAAACCGTCCCCGTCCCCTAACCCTAACCCTAGCCCGAACCCTAACTCTAACCCTTCCCCGAAGCCTGACCCTCACCCGTCCCCTAATCCTAACGTGTACGCTAACACTAACACGCGCCCTCACACGCACGCTCCCCCTAAAGCGTTGCCGTACCCTCACCTGGACCCTAAACCGTCCCCGTCCCCTAAACCTAACCCTAGCCCGAACCCTAACCCTAACCCTTCCCCGAAACCAAACCCTCACCCGTACCCTAATCCTAACCCGTACGCTAACACTAACCCGCGCCCTCACACGCACGCTCCCCCTAAAGCGTTGCCGTACCCTCACCTGGACCCGAAACCGTCCCCGTCCCTTAACCCTTACCCTAGCCCGAACCCTAACCCTAACCCTTCCCCGAAGCCTGACCCTCACCCGTCCCCTAATCCTAACCCGTACGCTAACACTAACCCGCGCCCTCACACGCACGCTCCCCCTAAAGCGTTGCCGTACCCTCACCTGGACCCTAAACCGTCCCCGTCCCCTAACCCTAACCCTAGCCTGAACCCTAACCCTAACCCTTCCCCGAAGCCTGACCCTCACCCGTCCCCTAATCCTAACCCGTACGCTAACACTAACCCGCGCCCTCACATGCACGCTCCCCCTAAAGCGTTGCCGTACCCTCACCTGGACCCTAAACCGTCCCCGTCCTCTAACCCTAACCCTAGCCCGAACCCTAACCCTAACCCTTCCCCGAAGCCTGACCCTCACCCATCCCCTAATCCTAACCCGTACGCTAACACTAACCCGCGCCCTCACACGCACGCTCCCCCTAAAGCGTTGCCGTACCCTCACCTGGACCCTAAACCTTCCCCGTCCCCTAACCCTAACCCTAGACCAAACCCTAACCCTAACACTTCCCCGAAGCCTGACCCTCACCCGTCCCCTAATCCTAAGCCGTACGCTAACACTAACCCGCGCCCTCACACGCACGCTCCCCCTAAAGCGTTGCCGTACCCTCACCTGGACCCTAAACCGTCCCCGTCCCCTAACCGTAACCCTAGCACGAACCCTAACCATAACCCTTCCCCGAAGCCTGACCCTCACCCGTCCCCTAATCCTAACCCGTACGCTAACACTAACCCGCGCCCTCACACGCACGCTCCCCCTAAAGCGTTGCCGTACCCTCACCTGGACCCTAAACCGTCCCAGTCCCCTAACCCTAACCCTAGCCCGAACCCTAACCCTAACCCTTCCCCGAAGCCTGACCCTCACCCGTCCCCTAATCCTAACCCGTACGCTAACACTAACCCGCGCCCTCACATGCACGCTCCCCCTAAAGCGTTGCCGTACCCTCACCTGGACCCTAAACCGTCCCCATCCCCTAACCCTAACCCTAGCCCGAACCCTAACCCTAACCCTTCCCCGAAGCCTGACCCTCACCCGTCCCCTAATCCTAACCCGTACGCTAACACTAACCCGCGCCCTCACATGCACGCTCCCCCTAAAGCGTTGCTGTACCCTCACCTGGACCCTAAACCGTCCCCGTCCCCTAACCCTAACCCTAGCCCGAACCTTAACCCTAACCCTTCCCCGATGCCTGACCCTCACCCGTCCCCTAATCCTAACCCGTACGCTAACACTGACCCGCGCCCTCACACGCACGCTCCCCCTAAAGCGTTGCCGTACCCTCACCTGGACCCTAAACCGTCCCCGTCCCCTAACCCTAACCCTAGCCGGAACCCTAACCCTAACCCTTCCCCGAAGCCTGACCCTCACCCGTCCCCTAATCCTAACCCGTACGCTAACACTAACCCGCGCCCTCACACGCACGCTCCCCCTAAAGCGTTGCCGTACCCTCACCTGGACCCTAAACCGTGCCCGTCTCCTAATCCTAACCCTAGCCCGAACCCTAACCCAACACTTCCCCAAAGCCTGACCCTCACCCGTCCCCTAATCCTAACCCGTACGCTAACACTAACCCGCGCCCTCACACGCACGCTCCCCCTAAAGCGTTGCCGTACCCTCACTTGGACCCTAAACCGTCCCCGTCCCCTAACCCTAACCCTAGCCCGAACCCTAAGCCTAACCCTTCCCCGAAGCCTGACCGTCACCCGTCCCCTAATCCTAACCCGTACGCTAACACTAACCCGCACCCTCACACGCACGCTCCCCCTAAAGCGTTGCCGTACCCTCATCTGGACCCTAAACCGTCCCCGTCCCCTAACCCTAACCTTAGCCCGAACCCTAACCCTAACCCTTCCCCGAAGCCTGACCCTCACCCGTCCCCTAATCCTAACCCGTACGCTAACACTAACCCGCGCCCTCACACGCACGCTCCCCCTAAAGCGTTGCCGTACCCTCACCTGGACCCTAAACCGTCCCCGTCCCCTAACCCTAACCCTAGCCCGAACCCTAACCCTAACCCTTCCCCGAAGCCTGACCCTCACCCGTCCCCTAATCCTAACCCGTACGATAACACTAACCCGCGCCCTCACACGCACGCTCCTACTAAAGCGTTGCCATACGCTCACCTGGACCCTAAACCGTCCCCGTCCCCTAACCCTAACCCTAGCCCGAACCCTAACCCTAACCCTTCCCCGAAGCCTGACCCTCACCCGTCCCCTAATCCTAAGCCGTACGCTAACACTAACCCGCGCCCTCACACGCACGCTCCCCCTAAAGCGTTGCCGTACCCTCACCTGGACCCTAAACCGTCCCCGTCCCCTAACCCTAACCCTAGCCCAAACCCTAACCCTAACCCTTCCCCGAAGCCTGACCCTACCCGTCCCCTAATCCTAACCCGTACGCTAACACTAACCCGCGCCCTCACACGCACGCTCCCCCTAAAGGGTTGCCGTACCCTCACCTGGACCCTAAACCGACCCCGTCCCCTAACCCTAACCCTAGCCCGAACTTTAACCCTAACCCTTCCCCGAAGCCTGACCCTCACCCGTCCCCTAATCCTAACCCGTACGCTAACGCTATCGCGCGCCCTCACACGCACGCTCCCCCTAAAGCGTTGCCGTACCCTCACCTGGACCCTAAACCGTCCCCGTCCCCTAACCCTAACCCTAGCCCGAACCCTAACCCTAACCCTTCCCCGAAGCATGACCCTCACCCGTCCCCTAATCCTAACCCGTACGCTAACACTAACCCGCGCCCTCACACGCACGCTCCCACTAAAGCGTTGCCGTACCCTCACCTGGACCCTAAACCGTCCCCGTCCCCTAACCCTAACCCTAGCCCGAACCCTAACCCTAACCCTTCCCCGAAGCCTGACCCTCACCCGTCCCTTAATCCTAACCCGTACGCTAACACTAACCCGCGCCCTCACACGCACGCTCCCCCTAAAGTATTGCCGTACCCTCACCTGGACCCTAAACCGTCCCCGTCCCCTAACCCTAACCCTAGCCCGAACCCTAACCCTAACCCTTCCCAGAAGCCTGAACCTCACCCGTCCCCTAATCCTAACCCGTACGCTAACACTAACCCGCGCCCTCACACGCACGCTCCCCCTAAAGTGTTGCCGTGCCCTCACCTGTACCCTAAACCGTCCCCGTCCCCTAACCCTAACCCTAGCCCGAACCCTAACCCTAACTCTTCCCCGAAGCCTGACCCTCACCCGTCCCCTAATCCTAACCCGTACGCTAACACTAACCCGCGCCCTCACACGCACGCTCCCCCTAAAGCGTTGCCGTACCCTCACCTGGACCCTAAACCGTCCCCGTCCCCTAACCCTAACCCTAGCCCGAACCCTAACCCTAACCCTTCCCCGAAGCCTGACCCTCACCCGTCCCCTAATCCTAACCCGTACGCTAACAGTAACCCGCGCCCTCAAACGCACGCTCCCCCTAAAGCGTTGCCGTACCCTCACCTGGACCCGAAACCGTCCCCGTCCCCTAACCCTAACCCTAGCCCGAACCCTAACCCTAACACTTCCCCGAAGCCTGACCCTCACCCGTCCCCTAATCCTAACCCGTACGCTAACACTAACCCGCGCCCTCACACGCACGCTCCCCCTAAAGCGTTGCCGTACCCTCACCTGGACCCTAAACCGTCCCCGTCCCCTAACCCTAACCCTAGCCCGAACCCTAACCCTAACCCTTCCCCGAAGCCTGACCCTCACCCGTCCCCTAATCCTAACCCGTACGCTAACACTAACCCGCGCCCTCACACGCACGCTCCCCCTAAAGCGTTGCCGTACCCTCACCTGGACCCGAAACCGTCCCCGTCCCCTAACCCTAACCCTAGCCCGAACCCTAACCCTAACACTTTCCCGAAGCCTGACCCTCACCCGTCCCCTAATCCTGAACCGTACGCTAACACTAACCCGCGCCCTCACACGCACGCTCCCCCTAAAGCGTTACCGTACCCTCACCTGGACCCTAAACCGTCCCCGTCCCCTAATCCTAACCCTAACCCTAGCCCGAACCCTAACCCTAACCCTTCCCCGAAGCCTGACCCTCACCCGTCCCCTAATCCTAACCCGTACGCTAACACTAACCCGCGCCCTCACACGCACGCTCCCCCTAAAGCGTTGCCGTACCCTCACCTGGACCCTAAACCGTCCCCGTCCCCTAACCCTAACCCTAGCCCGAACCCTAACCCTAACCCTAAACCTTCCCCGAAGCCTGAACCTCACCCGTCCCCTAATCCTAACCCGTACGCTAACACTAACCCGCGCCCTCACACGCACGCTCCCCCTAAAGCGTTGCCGTACCCTCACCTGGACCCTAAACCGTCCCCGTCCCCTAACCCTAACCCTAGCCCGAACCCTAACCCTAACCCTTCCCCGAAGCCTGACCCTCACCCGTCCCCTAATCCTAACCCGTACGCTAACACTAACCCGCGCCCTCACACGCACGCTCCCCCTAAAGCGTTGCCGTACCCTCACCTGGACCCTAAACCGTCCCCGTCCCCTAACCCTAACCCTAGCCCGAACCCTAACCCTAACCCTTCCCCGAAGCCTGACCCTCACCCGTCCCCTAATCCTAACCCGTACGCTAACACTAACCCGCGCCCTCACATGCACGCTCCCCCTAAAGCGTTGCCGTACCCTCACCTGGAACCTAAACCGTCCCCGTCCCCTAACCCTAACCCTAGCCCGAACCCTAACCCTAACCCTTCCCCAAAGCCTGACCCTCACCCGTCCCCTAATCCTAACCCGTACGCTAACACTAACCCGCGCCCTCACACGCACGCTCCCCCTAAAGCGTTGCCGTACCCTCACCTGGACCCTAAACCGTCCCCGTCCCCTAACCCTAACCCTAGCCCGAAACCTAACTCTAACCCTTCCCCGAAGCCTGACCCTCACCCGTCCCCTAATCCTAACGTGTACGCTAACACTAACCCGCGCCCTCACACGCACGCTCCCCCTAAAGCGTTGCCGTACCCTCACCTGGACCCTAAACCGTCCCCGTCCCCTAAACCTAACCCTAGCCCGAACCCTAACCCTAACCCTTCCCCGAAACCTGACCCTCACCCGTACCCTAATCCTAACCCGTACGCTAACACTAACCCGCGCCCTCACACGCACACTCCCCCTAAAGCGTTGCCGTACCCTCACCTGGACCCGAAACCGTCCCCGTCCCTTAACCCTTACCCTAGCCCGAACCCTAACCCTAACCCTTCCCCGAAGCCTGACCCTCACCCGTCCCCTAATCCTAACCCGTACGCTAACACTAACCCGTGCCCTCACACGCACGCTCCCCCTAAAGCGTTGCCGTACCCTCACCTGGACCCTAAACCGTCCCCGTCCCCTAACCCTAACCCTAGCCCGAACCCTAACCCTAACCCTTCCCCGAAGCCTGACCCTCACCCGTCCCCTAATCCTAACCCGTACGCTAACACTAACCCGCGCCCTCACATGCACGCTCCCCCTAAAGCGTTGCCGTACCCTCACCTGGACCCTAAACCGTCCCCGTCCTCTAACCCTAACCCTAGCCCGAACCCTAACCCTAACCCTTCCCCGAAGCCTGACCCTCACCCATCCCCTAATCCTAACCCGTACGCTAACACTAACCCGCGCCCTCACACGCACGCTCCCCCTAAAGCGTTGCCGTACCCTCACCTGGACCCTAAACCTTCCCCGTCCCCTAACCCTAACCCTAGACCAAACCCTAACCCTAACACTTCCCCGAAGCCTGACCCTCACCCGTCCCCTAATCCTAAGCCGTACGCTAACACTAACCCGCGCCCTCACACGCACGCTCCCCCTAAAGCGTTGCCGTACCCTCACCTGGACCCTAAACCGTCCCCGTCCCCTAACCCTAACCCTAGCCGGAACCCTAACCCTAACCCTTCCCCGAAGCCTGACCCTCACCCGTCCCCTAATCCTAACCCGTACGCTAACACTAACCCGCGCCCTCACACGCACGCTCCCCCTAAAGCGTTGCCGTACCCTCACCTGGACCCTAAACCGTCCCCGTCCCCTAACCCTAACCCTAGCCCGAACCCTAACCCTAACACTTCCCCGAAGCCTGACCCTCACCCGTCCCCTAATCCTAACCCGTACGATAACACTAACCCGCGCCCTCACACGCACGCTCCTACTAAAGCGTTGCCATACCCTCACCTGGACCCTAAACCGTCCCCGTCCCCTAACCCTAACCCTAGCCCGAACCCTAACCCTAAACCTTCCCCAAAGCCTGACCCTCACCCGTCCCCTAATCCTAAGCCGTACGCTAACACTAACCCGCGCCCTCACACGCACGCTCCCCCTAAAGCGTTGCCGTACCCTCACCTGGACCCTAAACCGTCCCCGTCCCCTAACCCTAACCCTAGCCCAAACCCTAACCCTAACCCTTCCCCGAAGCCTGACCCTACCCGTCCCCTAATCCTAACCCGTACGCTAACACTAACCCGCGCCCTCACACGCACGCTCCCCCTAAAGGGTTGCCTTACCCTCACCTGGACCCTAAACCGACCCCGTCACCTAACCCTAACCCTAGCCCGAACTTTAACCCTAACCCTTCCCCGAAGCCTGACCCTCACCCGTACCCTAATCCTAACCCGTACGCTAACGCTATCGCGCGCCCTCACACGCACGCTCCCCCTAAAGCGTTGCCGTACCCTCACCTGGACCCTAAACCGTCCCCGTCCCCTAACCCTAACCCTAGCCAGAACCCTAACCCTAACCCTTCCCCGAAGCCTGACCCTCACCCGTCCCCTAATCCTAACCCGTACGCTAACACTAACCCGCGCCCTCACACGCACGCTCCCCCTAAAGCGTTGCCGTACCCTCAACTGGACCCTAAACCGTCCCCGTCCCCTAACCCTAACCCTAGCCCGAACCCTAACCCTAACCCTTCCCCGAAGCCTGACCCTCACCCGTCCCCTAATCCTAACCCGTACGCTAACACTAACCCGCGCCCTCACACGCACGTTCCCCCTAAAGCGTTGCCGTACCCTCACCTGGACCCTAAACCGTCCCCGTCCCCTAACCCTAACCCTAGCCCGAACCCTAACCCTAACCCTTCCCCGAAGCCTGACCCTCACCCGTCCCCTAATCCTAACCCGTACGCTAACACTAACCCGCGCCCTCACACGGACGCTCCCCCTAAAGCGTTGCCGTACCCTCACCTGGACCCTAAACCGTCCCCGTCCCCTAACCCTAACCCTAGCCCGAACCCTAACCCTAACCCTTCCCCGAAGCCTGACCCTCACCCGTCCCCTAATCCTAACCCGTACGCTAACACTAACCCGCGCCCTCACACGCACGCTCCTCCTAAAGCGTTGCCGTACCCTCACCTGGACCCTAAACCGTCCCCGTCCCCTAACCCTAACCCTAGCCCGAACCCTAACCCTAACCCTTCCCCGAAGCCTGACCCTCACCCGTCCCCTAATCCTAAGCCGTACGCTAACACTAACCCGCACCCTCACACGCACGCTCCCCCTAAAGCGTTGCCGTACCCTCACCTCGACCCTAAACAGTCCCCGTCCCCTAACCCTAACCCTACCCCGAACCCTAACCCTAACCCTTCCCCGAAGCCTGACCCTCACCCGTCCCCTAATCCTA
Organism: Stenella coeruleoalba; assembly: GCF_951394435.1. Lineage (NCBI taxonomy): Eukaryota > Metazoa > Chordata > Mammalia > Artiodactyla > Delphinidae > Stenella > Stenella coeruleoalba. Next base: position 50,682 of record NW_027646342.1, on the reverse strand, counting down.
ACCCGTACGCTAACACTAACGCGCGCCCTCACACGCACGCTTCCCCTAAAGCGTTGCCGTACCCTCACCTGGACCCTAAACCGTCCCCGTCCCCTAACCCTAACCCTAGCCCGAACCCTAACCCTAACCCTTCCCCGAAGCCTGACCCTCACCCGTCCCCTAATCCTAACCCGTACGCTAACACTAACGCGCGCCCTCACACGCACGCTCCCCCTAAAGCGTTGCCGTACCCTCACCTGGACCCTAAACCGTCCCCGTCCCCTAACCCTAACCCTAGCCCGAACCCTAACCCTAACCCTTCCCCGAAGCCTGACCCTCACCAGTCCCCTAATCCTAACCCGTACGCTAACACTAACCCGCGCCCTCACACGCACGCTCCCCCTAAAGCGTTGCCGTACCCTCACCTGGACCCTAAACCGTCCCCGTCCCCTAACCCTAACCCTAGCCCGAACCTTAACCCTAACCCTTCCCCGAAGCCTGACCCTCACCCGTCTCCTAATCCTAACCCGTACGCTAACACTAACCCGCGCCCTCACACGCACGCTCCCCCTAAAGCATTGCCGTACCCTCACCTGGACCCTAAACCGTCCCCGTCCCCTAACCCTAACCCTAGCCCGAACCCTAACCCTAACCCTTCCCCGAAGCCTGACCCTCACCCGTCCCCTAATCCTAACCCGTACGCTAACAATAACCCGCGCCCTCACACGCACGCTCCCCCTAAAGCGTTGCCGTACCCTCACCTGGACCCTAAACCGTCCCCGTCCCCTAACCCTAACCCTAGCCCGAACCCTCACCCTAACCCTCCCCGAAGCCTGACCCTCACCCGTCCCCTAATCCTAACCCGTACGCTAACACTAACCCGCGCCCTCACACGCACGCTCCCACTAAAGCGTTGCCGTACCCTCACCTGGACCCTAAACCGTCCCCGTCCCCTAACCCTAACCCTAGCCCGAACCCTAACCCTAACCCTTCCCCGAAGCCTGACCCTCACCCGTCCCCTAATCCTAACCCGTACGCTAACACTAACCCGCGCCCTCACACGCACGCTCCCCCTAAAGCGTTGCCGTACCCTCACCTGGACCCTAAACCGTCCCCGTCCCCTAACCCTAAGCCTAGCCCGAACCCTAACCCTAACCCTTCCCCGAAACCTGACCCTCACCCGTACCCTAATCCTAACCCGTACGCTAACACTAACCCGCGCCCTCACACGCACGCTCCCCCTAAAGCGTTGCCGTACCCTCACCTGGACCCGAAACCGTCCCCGTCCCTTAACCCTTACCCTAGCCCGAACCCTAACCCTAACCCTTCCCCGAAGCCTGACCCTCACCCGTCCCCTAATCCTAACCCGTACGCTAACACTAACCCGCGCCCTCACACGCACGCTCCCCCTAAAGCGTTGCCGTACCCTCACCTGGACCCTAAACCGTCCCCGTCCCCTAACCCTAACCCTAGCCCGAACCCTAACCCTAACCCTTCCCCGAAGCCTGACCCTCACCCGTCCCCTAATCCTAACCCGTACGCTAACACTAACCCGCGCCCTCACATGCACGCTCCCCCTAAAGCGTTGCCGTACCCTCACCTGGACCCTAAACCGTCCCCATCCCCTAACCCTAACCCTAGCCCGAACCCTAACCCTAACCCTTCCCCGAAGCCTGACCCTCACCCGTCCCCTAATCCTAACCCGTACGCTAACAGTAACCCGCGCCCTCAAACGCACGCTCCCCCTAAAGCGTTGCCGTACCCTCACCTGGACCCGAAACCGTCCCCGTCCCCTAACCCTAACCCTAGCCCGAACCCTAACCCTAACACTTCCCCGAAGCCTGACCCTCACCCGTCCCCTAATCCTAACCCGTACGCTAACACTAACCCGCGCCCTCACACGCACGCTCCCCCTAAAGCGTTGCCGTACCCTCACCTGGACCCTAAACCGTCCCCGTCCCCTAACCCTAACCCTAGCCCGAACCCTAACCCTAACCCTTCCCCGAAGCCTGACCCTCACCCGTCCCCTAATCCTAACCCGTACGCTAACACTAACCCGCGCCCTCACACGCACGCTCCCCCTAAAGCGTTGCCGTACCCTCACCTGGACCCTAAACCGTCCCCGTCCCCTAACCCTAACCCTAGCCCGAACCCTAACCCTAACACTTTCCCGAAGCCTGACCCTCACCCGTCCCCTAATCCTAAACCGTACGCTAACACTAACCCGCGCCCTCACACGCACGCTCCCCCTAAAGCGTTACCGTACCCTCACCTGGACCCTAAACCGTCCCCGTCCCCTAATCCTAACCCTAACCCTAGCCCGAACCCTAACCCTAACCCTTCCCCGAAGCCTGACCCTCACCCGTCCCCTAATCCTAACCCGTACGCTAACACTAACCCGCGCCCTCACATGCACGCTCCCCCTAAAGCGTTGCCGTACCCTCACCTGGACCCTAAACCATCCCCGTCCTCTAACCCTAACCCTAGCCCGAACCCTAACCCTAACCCTTCCCCGAAGCCTGACCCTCACCCATCCCCTAATCCTAACCCGTACGCTAACACTAACCCGCGCCCTCACACGCACACTCCCCCTAAAGCGTTGCCGTACCCTCACCTGGACCCTAAACCTTCCCCGTCCCCTAACCCTAACCCTAGACCAAACCCTAACCCTAACACTTCCCCGAAGCCTGACCCTCACCCGTCCCCTAATCCTAAGCCGTACGCTAACACTAACCCGCGCCCTCACACGCACGCTCCCCCTAAAGCGTTGCCGTACCCTCACCTGGACCCTAAACCGTCCCCGTCCCCTAACCCTAACCCTAGCCCGAACCCTAACCATAACCCTTCCCCGAAGCCTGACCCTCACCCGTCCCCTAATCCTAACCCGTACGCTAACACTAACCCGCGCCCTCACACGCACGCTCCCCCTAAAGCGTTGCCGTACCCTCACCTGGACCCTAAACCGTCCCCGTCCCCTAACCCTAACCCTAGCCCGAACCCTAACCCTAACCCTTCCCCGAAGCCTGACCCTCACCCGTCCCCTAATCCTAACCCGTACGCTAACACTAACCCGCGCCCTCACATGCACGCTCCCCCTAAAGCGTTGCCGTACCCTCACCTGGACCCTAAACCGTCCCCATCCCCTAACCCTAACCCTAGCCCGAACCCTAACCCTAACCCTTCCCCGAAGCCTGACCCTCACCCGTCCCCTAATCCTAACCCGTACGCTAACACTAACCCGCGCCCTCACATGCACGCTCCCCCTAAAGCGTTGCTGTACCCTCACCTGGACCCTAAACCGTCCCCGTCCCCTAACCCTAACCCTAGCCCGAACCTTAACCCTAACCCTTCCCCGATGCCTGACCCTCACCCGTCCCCTAATCCTAACCCGTACGCTAACACTGACCCGCGCCCTCACACGCACGCTCCCCCTAAAGCGTTGCCGTACCCTCACCTGGACCCTAAACCGTCCCCGTCCCCTAACCCTAACCCTAGCCGGAACCCTAACCCTAACCCTTCCCCGAAGCCTGACCCTCACCCGTCCCCTAATCCTAACCCGTACGCTAACACTAACCCACGCCCTCACACGCACGCTCCCCCTAAAGCGTTGCCGTACCCTCACCTGGACCCTAAACCGTGCCCGTCTCCTAATCCTAACCCTAGCCCGAACCCTAACCCAACCCTTCCCCAAAGCCTGACCCTCACCCGTCCCCTAATCCTAACCCGTACGCTAACACTAACCCGCGCCCTCACACGCACGCTCCCCCTAAAGCGTTGCCGTACCCTCACTTGGACCCTAAACCGTCCCCGTCCCCTAACCCTAACCCTAGCCCGAACCCTAAGCCTAACTCTTCCCCGAAGCCTGACCGTCACCCGTCCCCTAATCCTAACCCGTACGCTAACACTAACCCGCACCCTCACACGCACGCTCCCCCTAAAGCGTTGCCGTACCCTCATCTGGACCCTAAACCGTCCCCGTCCCCTAACCCTAACCTTAGCCCGAACCCTAACCCTAACCCTTCCCCGAAGCCTGACCCTCACCCGTCCCCTAATCCTAACCCGTACGCTAACACTAACCCGCGCCCTCACACGCACGCTCCCCCTAAAGCGTTGCCGTACCCTCACCTGGACCCTAAACCGTCCCCGTCCCCTAACCCTAACCCTAGCCCGAACCCTAACCCTAACCCTTCCCCGAAGCCTGACCCTCACCCGTCCCCTAATCCTAACCCGTACGATAACACTAACCCGCGCCCTCACACGCACGCTCCTACTAAAGCGTTGCCATACCCTCACCTGGACCCTAAACCGTCCCCGTCCCCTAACCCTAACCCTAGCCCGAACCCTAACCCTAACCCTTCCCCGAAGCCTGACCCTCACCCGTCCCCTAATCCTAACCCGTACGCTAACACTAACCCGCGCCCTCACACGCACGCTCCTCCTAAAGCGTTGCCGTACCCTCACCTGGACCCTAAACCGTCCCCGTCCCCTAACCCTAACCCTAGCCCGAACCCTAACCCTAACCCTTCCCCGAAGCCTGACCCTCACCCGTCCCCAAATCCTAAGCCGTACGCTAACACTAACCCGCACCCTCACACGCACGCTCCCCCTAAAGCGTTGCCGTACCCTCACCTCGACCCTAAACAGTCCCCGTCCCCTAACCCTAACCCTAGCCCGAACCCTAACCCTAACCCTTCCCCGAAGCCTGACCCTCACCCGTCCCCTAATCCTAACCCGTACGCTAACACTAACGCGCGCCCTCACACGCACGCTCCCCCTAAAGCGTTGCCGTACCCTCACCTGGACCCTAAACCGTCCCCGTCCCCTAACCCTAACCCTAGCCCGAACCCTAACCCTAACCCTTCCCCGAAGCCTGACCCTCACCCGTCCCCTAATCCTAAGCCGTATGCTAACACTAACCCACGCCCTCACACGCACGCTCCCCCTAAAGCGTTGCCGTACCCTCACCTGGACCCTAAACCGTCCCCGTCCCCTAACCCTAACCCTAGCCCGAACCCTAACCATAGCACTTCCCCGAAGCCTGACCCTCACCCGTGCCCTAATCCTAACCCGTACGCTAACACTAACCCGCGCCCTCACACGCACGCTCCCCCTAAAGCGTTGCCGTACCCTCACCTGGACCCTAAACCGTCCCAGTCCCCTAACCCTAACCCTAGCCCGAACCCTAACCCTAACCCTTCCCCGAAGCCTGACCCTCACCCGTCCCCTAATCCTAAGCCGTACGCTAACACTAACCCGCGCCCTCACATGCACGCTCCCCCTAAAGCGTTGCCGTACCCTCACCTGGACCCTAAACCGTCCCCATCCCCTAACCCTAACCCTAGCCCGAACCCTAACCCTAACCCTTCCCCGAAGCCTGACCCTCACCCGTCCCCTAATCCTAACCCGTACGCTAACACTAACCCGCGCCCTCACATGCACGCTCCCCCTAAAGCGTTGCTGTACCCTCACCTGGACCCTAAACCGTCCCCGTCCCCTAACCCTAACCCTAGCCCGAACCTTAACCCTAACCCTTCCCCGATGCCTGACCCTCACCCGTCCCCTAATCCTAACCCGTACGCTAACACTAACCTGCGCCCTCACACGCACGCTCCCCCTAAAGCGTTGCCGTACCCTCACCTGGACCCTAAACCGTCCCCGTCCCCTAACCCTAACCCTAGCCGGAACCCTAACCCTAACCCTTCCCCGAAGCCTGACCCTCACCCGTCCCCTAATCCTAACCCGTACGCTAACACTAACCCGCGCCCTCACACGCACGCTCCCCCTAAAGCGTTGCCGTACCCTCACCTGGACCCTAAACCGTGCCCGTCCCCTAACCCTAGCCCTAGCCCGAACCCTAAGCCTAACCCTTCCCCGAAGCCTGACCGTCACCCGTCCCCTAATCCTAACCCGTACGCTAACACTAACCCGCACCCTCACACGCACGCTCCCCCTAAAGCGTTGCCGTACCCTCACCTGGACCCTAAACCGTCCCCGTCCCCTAACCCTAACCCTAGCCCGAAACCTAACCCTAACCCTTCCCCGAAGCCTGACCCTCACCCGTCCCCTAATCCTAACCCGTACGATAACACTAACCTGCGCCCTCACACGCACGCTCCTACTAAAGCGTTGCCATACCCTCACCTGGACCCTAAACCGTCCCCGTCCCCTAACCCTAACCCTAGCCCGAACCCTAACCCTAACCCTTCCCCGAAGCCTGACCCTCACCCGTCCCCTAATCCTAAGCCGTACGCTAACACTAACCCGCGCCCTCACATGCACGCTCCCCCTAAAGCGTTGCCGTACCCTCACCTGGACCCTAAACCGTCCCCGTCCCCTAACCCTAACCCTAGCCCAAACCCTAACTCTAACCCTTCCCCGAAGCCTGACCCTACCCGTCCCCTAATCCTAACCCGTACGCTAACACTAACCCGCGCCCTCACACGCACGCTCCCCCTAAAGGGTTGCCATACCCTCACCTGGACCCTAAACCGACCCCGTCCCCTAACCCTAACCCTAGCCCGAACTTTAACCCTAACCCTTCCCCGAAGCCTGACCCTCACCCGTCCCCTAATCCTAACCCGTACGCTAACGCTATCGCGCGCCCTCACACGCACGCTCCCCCTAAAGCGTTGCCGTACCCTCACCTGGACCCTAAACCGTCCCCGTCCCCTAACCCTAACCCTAGCCAGAACCCTAACCCTAACCCTTCCCGAAGCCTGACCCACACCCGTCCCCTATTCCTAACCAGTACGCTAACACTAACCTGCGTCCTCACACGCATGCTCCCCCTAAAGCGTTGCCGTACCCTCACCTGGACCCTAAACCGTCCCCGTCCCCTAACCCTAACCCTAGCCCGAACCCTAACCCTAACCCTTCCCCGAAGCCTGACCCTCACCCGTCCCCTAATCCTAACCCGTACGCTAACACTAACCCGCGCCCTCACACGCACGCTCCCCCTAAAGCGTTGCCGTACCCTCACCTGGACCCTAAACCGTCCCCGTCCCCTAACCCTAACCCTAGACCAAACGCTAACCCTAACCCTTCCCCGAAGCCTGACCCTCACCCGTCCCCTAATCCTAAGCCGTACGCTAACACTAACCCGCGCCCTCACACGCACGCTCCCCCTAAAGCGTTGCCGTACCCTCACCTGGACCCTAAACTGTCCCCGTCCCCTAACCCTAACCCTAGCCCGAACCCTAACCATAACCCTTCCCCGAAGCCTGACCGTCACCCGTCCCCTAATCCTAAGCCGTACGCTAACACTAACACGCGCCCTCACATGCACGCTCCCCCTAAAGCGTTGCCGTACCCTCACTTGGACCCTAAACCGTCCCCGTCCCCTAACCCTAACCCTAGCCCGAACCCTAAGCCTAACCCTTCCCCGAAGCCTGACCGTCACCCGTCCCCTAATCCTAACCCGTACGCTAACACTAACCCGCACCCTCACACGCACGCTCCCCCTAAAGCGTTGCCGTACCCTCACCTGGACCCTAAACCGTCCCCGTCCCCTAACCCTAACCCTAGCCCGAACCCTAACCCTAACCCTTCCCCGAAGCCTGACCCTCACCCGTCCCCTAATCCTAACCCGTACGCTAACACTAACCCGCGCCCTCACACGCACGCTCCCCCTAAAGCGTTGCCGTACCCTCACCTGGACCCTAAACCGTCCCCTTCCCCTAACCCTAACCCTAGCCCAAACCCTAACCCTAACCCTTCCCCGAAGCCTGACCCTACCCGTCCCCTAATCCTAACCCGTACGCTAACACTAACCCGCGCCCTCACACGCACGCTCCCCCTAAAGGGTTGCCGTACCCTCACCTGGACCCTAAACCGACCCCGTCCCCTAACCCTAACCCTAGCCCGAACCCTAACCCTAACCCTTCCCCGAAGCCTGACCCTCACACGTCCCCTAATCCTAACCCGTACGCTAACGCTATCGCGCGCCCTCACACGCACGCTCCCCCTAAAGCGTTGCCGTACCCTCACCTGGACCCTAAACCGTCCCCGTCCCCTAACCCTAACCCTAGCCAGAACCCTAACCCTAACCCTTCCCCGAAGCCTGACCCTCACCCGTCCCCTAATCCTAACCCGTACGCTAACACTAACCCGCGCCCTCACACGTACGCTCCCCCTAAAGCGTTGCCGTACCCTCAACTGGACCCTAAACCGTCCCCGTCCCCTAACCCTAACCCTAGCCCGAACCCTAACCCTAACCCTTCCCCGAAGCCTGACCCTCACCCGTCCCCTAATCCTAACCCGTACGCTAACACTAACCCGCGCCCTCACACGCACGCTCCCCCTAAAGCGTTGCCGTACCCTCACCTGGACCCTAAACCGTCCCCGTCCCCTAATCCTAACCCTAGCCCGAACCCTAACCCTAACCCTTCCCCGAAGCCTGACCCTCACCCGTCCCCTAATCCTAACCCGTACGCTAACACTAACCCACGCCCTCACACGCACGCTCCCAGTAAAGCGTTGCCGTACCCTCACCTGGACCCTAAACCGTCCCCGTCCCCTAACCCTAACCCTAGCCCGAACCCTAACCCTAACACTTCCCCGAAGCCTGACCATCACCCGTCCCCTAATCCTAACCCGTACGCTAACACTAACCCGCGCCCTCACACGCACGCTCCCCCTAAAGCGTTGCCGTACCCTCACCTGGACCCTAAACCGTCCCCGTCCCCTAACCCTAACCCTAGCCCGAACCCTAACCCTAACCCTTCCCCGAAGCCTGAACCTCACCCGTCCCCTAATCCTAAACCGTACGCTAACACTAACCCGCGCCCTCACACGCACGCTCCCCCTAAAGCGTTGCCGTACCCTCACCTGGACCCGATACCGTCCCCGTCCCCTAACCCTAACCCTAGCCCGAACCCTAACCCTAACACTTCCCCGAAGCCTGACCCTCACCCGTCCCCTAATCCTAACCCGTACGCTAACACTAACCCGCGCCCTCACACGCACGCTCCCCCTAAAGCGTTGCCGTACCCTCACCTGGACCCTAAACCGTCCCCGTCCCCTAACCCTAACCCTAGCCCGAACCCTAACCCTAACACTTTCCCGAAGCCTGACCCTCACCCGTCCCCTAATCGTAAACCGTACGCTAACACTAACCCTCGCCCTCACACGCACGCTCCCCCTAAAGCGTTACCGTACCCTCACCTGGACCCTAAACCGTCCCCGTCCCCTAACCCTAACCCTAACCCTAGCCCGAACCCTAACCCTAACCCTTCCCCGAAGCCTGACCCTCACCCGTCCCCTAATCCTAACCCGTACGCTAACACTAACCCGCGCCCTAACACGCATGCTCCCCCTAAAGCGTTGCCGTACCCTCACCTGGACCCTAAACCGTCCCCGTCCCCTAACCCTAACCCTAGCCCGAACCCTAACCCTAACCCTTCCCCGAAGCCTGACCCTCACCCGTCCCTTAATCCTAACCCGTACGCTAACACTAACCCGCGCCCTCACACGCACGCTCCCCCTAAAGCGTTGCCGTACCCTCACCTGGACCCTAAACCGTCCCCGTCCCCTAACCCTAACCCTAGCCCGAACCCTAACCCTAACCCTTCCCCGAAGCCTGAACCTCACACGTCCCCTAATCCTAACCCGTACGCTAACACTAACCCACGCCCTCACACGCACGCTCCCCCTAAAGCGTTGCCGTACCCTCACCTGGACTCTAAACCGTCCCCATCCCCTAACCCTAACCCTAGCCCGAACCCTAACCCTAACCCTTCCCCGAAGCCTGACCCTCACCCGTCCCCTAATCTTAACCCGTACGCTAACACTAAGCCCCGCCCTCACACGCACGCTCCCCCTAAAGCGTTGCCGTACCCTCACCTGAACCCTAAACCGTCCCCGTCCCCTAACCCTAACCCTAGCCCGAACCCTAAACCTAACCCTTCCCCGAAGCCTGACCCTCACCCGTCCCCTAATCCTAACCCGTACGCTAACACTAACCCGCGCCCTCACACGCACGCTCCCCCTAAAGCGTTGCCGTACCCTCACCTGGACCCTAAACCGTCCCCGTCCCCTAACCCTAACCCTAGACCTAACCCTAACCCTAACCCTTCCCCGAAGCCTGACCCTCACCCGTCCCCTAATCCTAAGCCGTACGCTAACACTAACCCGCGCCCTCACACGCACGCTCCCCCTAAAGCGTTGCCGTACCCTCACCTGGACCCTAAACCGTCCCCGTCCCCTAACCCTAACCCTAGCCCGAACCCTAACCCTAACCCTTCCCCAAAGCCTGACCCTCACCCGTCCCCTAATCCTAACCCGTACGCTAACACTAACCCGCGCCCTCACACGCACGCTCCCCCTAAAGCGTTGCCGTACCCTCACCTGGACCCTAAACCGTCCCCGTCCCCTAACCCTAACCCTAGCCCGAACCCTAACCCTAACCCTTCCCCGAAGCCTGACCCTCACCCGTCCCCTAATCCTAACCCGTACGCTAACACTAACCCGCGCCCTCACACGCTCGCTCCCCCTAAAGCGTTGCCGTACCTTCACCTGGACCCTGAACCGTCCCCGTCCCCTAACCCTAACCCTAGCCCGAACCCTAACCCTAACCCTTCCCCGAAGCCTGACCCTCACCCGTCCCCTAATCCTAACCCGTACGCTAACACTAACACGCGCCCTCACACGTACGCTCCCCCTAAAGCGTTGCCGTACCCTCACCTGGACCCTAAACCGTCCCCGTCCCCTAACCCTAACCCTAGCCCGAACCCTAACCCTAACCCTTCCCCGAAGCCTGACCCTCACCCGTCCCCTAATCCTAACCCGTACGCTAACACTAACCCGCGCCCTCACACGCATGCTCCCCCTAAAGCGTTGCCGTACCCTCACCTGGACCCGAAACCGTCCCCGTCCCCTAACCCTAACCCTAGCCCGAACCCTAACCCTCTCCCTTCCCCGAAGCCTGACCCTCACCCATCCCCTAATCCTAACCCGTACGCTAACACTAACCCGCGCCCTCACACGCACGCTCCCACTAAAGCGTTGCCGTACCCTCACCTGGACCCTAAACCGTCCCCGTCCCCTAACCCTAACTCTAGCCCGAACCCTAACCCAAACCCTTCCCCGAAGCCTGACCCTCACCCGTCCCCTAATCCTAAACCGTACGCTAACACTAACCCGTGCCCTCACACGCACGCTCCCCCTAAAGCGTTGCCGTACCCTCACCTGGACCCTAAACCGTCCCCGTCCCCTAACCCTAACCCTAGCCCGAACCCTAACCCTAACCCTAACCCTTCCCCGAAGCCTGAACCTCACCCGTCCCCTAATCCTAACCCGTACGCTAACACTAACCCGCGCCCTCACACACACGCTCCCCCTAAAGCGTTGCCGTACCCTCACCTGGACCCTAAACCGTCCCCGTCCCCTAACCCTAACCCTAGCCCGAACCCTAACCCTAACCCTTCCCCGAAGCCTGACCCTCACCCGTCCCCTAATCCTAACCCGTACGCTAACACTAACCCGCGCCCTCACACGCACGCTCCCCCTAAAGCGTTGCCGTACCCTCACCTGGACCCTAAACCGTCCCCGTCCCCTAACTCTAACCCTAGCCCGAACCCTAACCCTAACCCTTCCCCAAAGCCTGACCCTCACCCGTCCCCTAATCCTAACCCGTACGCTAACACTAACCCGCGCCCTCACACCCACGCTCCCCCTAAAGCGTTGCCGTACCCTCACCTGGACCCTAAACCGTCCCCGTCCCCTAACCCTAACCCTAGCCCGAACCCTAACCCTAACCCTTCCCCGAAGCCTGACCCTCACCCGTCCCCTAATCCTAACCTGTACGCTAACACTAACCCGCGCCCTCACACGCACGCTCCCCCTAAAGCGTTGCCGTACCCTCACCTGGACCCTAAACCGTCCACGTCCCCTAACCCTAACCCTAGCCCGAACCCTAACCCTAACCCTTCCCTGAAGCCTGACCCTCACCCATCCCCTAATCCTAACCCGTACGCTAACACTAACCCGCGCCCTCACACGCACGCTCCCCCTAAAGCGTTGCCGTACCCTCACCTGGACCCTAAACCGTCCCCGTCCCCTAACCCTAACCCTAGCCCGAACCCTAACCCTAACCCTTCCCCGAAGCCTGACCCTCACCCGTCCCCTAATCCTAAACCGTACGCTAACACTAACCAGTGCCCTCACACGCACGCTCCCCCTAAAGCGTTGCCGTACCCTCACTTGGACCCTAAACCGTCCCCGTCCCCTAACCCTAACCCTAGCCCGAACCCTAACCCTAACCCTAACCCTTCCCCGAAGCCTGAACCTCACCCGTCCCCTAATCCTAACCCGTACGCTAACACTAACCCGCGCCCTCACATGCACGCTCCCCCTAAAGCGTTGCCGTACCCTCACCTGGAACCTAAACCGTCCCCGTCCCCTAACCCTAACCCTAGCCCGAACCCTAACCCTAACCCTTCCCCAAAGCCTGACCCTCACCCGTCCCCTAATCCTAACCCGTACGCTAACACTAACCCGCGCCCTCACACGCACGCTCCCCCTAAAGCGTTGCCGTACCCTCACCTGGACCCTAAACCGTCCCCGTCCCCTAAACCTAACCCTAGCCCGAACCCTAACCCTAACCCTTCCCCAAAGCCTGACCCTCACCCGTCCCCTAATCCTAACCCGTACGCTAACACTAACCCGCGCCCTCACACGCACGCTCCCCCTAAAGCGTTGCCGTACCCTCACCTGGACCCTAAACCGTCCCCGTCCCCTAAACCTAACCCTAGCCCGAACCCTAACCCTAACCCTTCCCCGAAACCTGACCCTCACCCGTACCCTAATCCTAACCCGTACGCTAACACTAACCCGCGCCCTCACACGCACACTCCCCCTAAAGCGTTGCCGTACCCTCACCTGGACCCGAAACCGTCCCCGTCCCTTAACCCTTACCCTAGCCCGAACCCTAACCCTAACCCTTCCCCGAAGCCTGACCCTCACCCGTCCCCTAATCCTAACCCGTACGCTAACACTAACCCGCGCCCTCACACGCACGCTCCCCCTAAAGCGTTGCCGTACCCTCACCTGGACCCTAAACCGTCCCCGTCCCCTAACCCTAACCCTAGCCCGAACCCTAACCCTAACCCTTCCCCGAAGCCTGACCCTCACCCGTCCCCTAATCCTAACCCGTACGCTAACACTAACCCGCGCCCTCACATGCACGCTCCCCCTAAAGCGTTGCCGTACCCTCACCTGGACCCTAAACCGTCCCCGTCCTCTAACCCTAACCCTAGCCCGAACCCTAACCCTAACCCTTCCCCGAAGCCTGACCCTCACCCATCCCCTAATCCTAACCCGTACGCTAACACTAACCCGCGCCCTCACACGCACGCTCCCCCTAAAGCGTTGCCGTACCCTCACCTGGACCCTAAACCTTCCCCGTCCCCTAACCCTAACCCTAGACCAAACCCTAACCCTAACACTTCCCCGAAGCCTGACCCTCACCCGTCCCCTAATCCTAAGCCGTACGCTAACACTAACCCGCGCCCTCACACGAACGCTCCCCCTAAAGCGTTGCCGTACCCTCACCTGGACCCTAAACCGTCCCCGTCCCCTAACCCTAACCCTAGCCGGAACCCTAACCCTAACCCTTCCCCGAAGCCTGACCCTCACCCGTCCCCTAATCCTAACCCGTACGCTAACACTAACCCGCGCCCTCACACGCACGCTCCCCCTAAAGCGTTGCCGTACCCTCACCTGGACCCTAAACCGTCCCCGTCCCCTAACCCTAACCCTAGCCCGAACCCTAACCCTAACACTTCCCCGAAGCCTGACCCTCACCCGTCCCCTAATCCTAACCCGTACGATAACACTAACCCGCGCCCTCACACGCACGCTCCTACTAAAGCGTTGCCATACCCTCACCTGGACCCTAAACCGTCCCCGTCCCCTAACCCTAACCCTAGCCCGAACCCTAACCCTAAACCTTCCCCGAAGCCTGACCCTACCCGTCCCCTAATCCTAACCCGTACGCTAACACTAACCCGCGCCCTCACACGCACGCTCCCCCTAAAGGGTTGCCGTACCCTCACCTGGACCCTAAACCGACCCCGTCACCTAACCCTAACCCTAGCCCGAACTTTAACCCTAACCCTTCCCCGAAGCCTGACCCTCACCCGTACCCTAATCCTAACCCGTACGCTAACGCTATCGCGCGCCCTCACACGCACGCTCCCCCTAAAGCGTTGCCGTACCCTCACCTGGACCCTAAACCGTCCCCGTCCCCTAACCCTAACCCTAGCCAGAACCCTAACCCTAACCCTTCCCCGAAGCCTGACCCTCACCCGTCCCCTAATCCTAACCCGTACGCTAACACTAACCCGCGCCCTCACACGCACGCTCCCCCTAAAGCGTTGCCGTACCCTCAACTGGACCCTAAACCGTCCCCGTCCCCTAACCCTAACCCTAGCCCGAACCCTAACCCTAACCCTTCCCCGAAGCCTGACCCTCACCCGTCCCCTAATCCTAACCCGTACGCTAACACTAACCCGCGCCCTCACACGCACGTTCCCCCTAAAGCGTTGCCGTACCCTCACCTGGACCCTAAACCGTCCCCGTCCCCTAACCCTAACCCTAGCCCGAACCCTAACCCTAACCCTTCCCCGAAGCCTGACCCTCACCCGTCCCCTAATCCTAACCCGTACGCTAACACTAACCCGCGCCCTCACACGGACGCTCCCCCTAAAGCGTTGCCGTACCCTCACCTGGACCCTAAACCGTCCCCGTCCCCTAACCCTAACCCTAGCCCGAACCCTAACCCTAACCCTTCCCCGAAGCCTGACCCTCACCCGTCCCCTAATCCTAACCCGTACGCTAACACTAACCCGCGCCCTCACACGCACGCTCCTCCTAAAGCGTTGCCGTACCCTCACCTGGACCCTAAACCGTCCCCGTCCCCTAACCCTAACCCTAGCCCGAACCCTAACCCTAACCCTTCCCCGAAGCCTGACCCTCACCCGTCCCCTAATCCTAAGCCGTACGCTAACACTAACCCGCACCCTCACACGCACGCTCCCCCTAAAGCGTTGCCGTACCCTCACCTCGACCCTAAACAGTCCCCGTCCCCTAACCCTAACCCTAGCCCGAACCCTAACCCTAACCCTTCCCCGAAGCCTGACCCTCACCCGTCCCCTAATCCTAACCCGTACGCTAACACTAACGCGCGCCCTCACACGCACGCTTCCCCTAAAGCGTTGCCGTACCCTCACCTGGACCCTAAACCGTCCCCGTCCCCTAACCCTAACCCTAGCCCGAACCCTAACCCTAACCCTTCCCCGAAGCCTGACCCTCACCCGTCCCCTAATCCTAACCCGTACGCTAACACTAACGCGCGCCCTCACACGCACGCTCCCCCTAAAGCGTTGCCGTACCCTCACCTGGACCCTAAACCGTCCCCGTCCCCTAACCCTAACCCTAGCCCGAACCCTAACCCTAACCCTTCCCCGAAGCCTGACCCTCACCAGTCCCCTAATCCTAACCCGTACGCTAACACTAACCCGCGCCCTCACACGCACGCTCCCCCTAAAGCGTTGCCGTACCCTCACCTGGACCCTAAACCGTCCCCGTCCCCTAACCCTAACCCTAGCCCGAACCTTAACCCTAACCCTTCCCCGAAGCCTGACCCTCACCCGTCTCCTAATCCTAACCCGTACGCTAACACTAACCCGCGCCCTCACACGCACGCTCCCCCTAAAGCATTGCCGTACCCTCACCTGGACCCTAAACCGTCCCCGTCCCCTAACCCTAACCCTAGCCCGAACCCTAACCCTAACCCTTCCCCGAAGCCTGACCCTCACCCGTCCCCTAATCCTAACCCGTACGCTAACAATAACCCGCGCCCTCACACGCACGCTCCCCCTAAAGCGTTGCCGTACCCTCACCTGGACCCTAAACCGTCCCCGTCCCCTAACCCTAACCCTAGCCCGAACCCTCACCCTAACCCTCCCCGAAGCCTGACCCTCACCCGTCCCCTAATCCTAACCCGTACGCTAACACTAACCCGCGCCCTCACACGCGCGCTCCCACTAAAGCGTTGCCGTACCCTCACCTGGACCCTAAACCGTCCCCGTCCCCTAACCCTAACCCTAGCCCGAACCCTAACCCTAAACCTTCCCCGAAGCCTGACCCTCACCCGTCCCCTAATCCTAACCCGTACGCTAACACTAACCCGCGCCCTCACACGCACGCTCCCCCTAAAGCGTTGCCGTACCCTCACCTGGACCCTAAACCGTCCCCGTCCCCTAACCCTAAGCCTAGCCCGAACCCTAACCCTAACCCTTCCCCGAAGCCTGACCCTCACCCGTCCCCTAATCCTAACCCGTACGCTAACACTAACCCGCGCCCTCACACGCACGCTCCCCCTAAAGCGTTGCCGTACCCTCACCTGGACCCTAAACCGTCCCCGTCCCCTAACCCTAACCCTAGCCCGAACCCTAACCCTAACCCTTCCCCGAAGCCTGACCCTCACCCGTCCCCTAATCCTAACCCGTACGCTAACACTAACCCGCGCCCTCACACGCACGCTCCCCCTAAAGCGTTGCCGTACCCTCACCTGGACCCTAAACCGTCCCCGTCCCCTAACCCTAACCCTAGCCCGAACCCTAACCCTAACACTTTCCCGAAGCCTGACCCTCACCCGTCCCCTAATCCTAAACCGTACGCTAACACTAACCCGCGCCCTCACACGCACGCTCCCCCTAAAGCGTTACCGTACCCTCACCTGGACCCTAAACCGTCCCCGTCCCCTAATCCTAACCCTAACCCTAGCCCGAACCCTAACCCTAACCCTTCCCCGAAGCCTGACCCTCACCCGTCCCCTAATCCTAACCCGTACGCTAACACTAACCCGCGCCCTCACACGCACGCTCCCCCTAAAGCGTTGCCGTACCCTCACCTGGACCCTAAACCGTCCCCGTCCCCTAACCCTAACCCTAGCCCGAACCCTAACCCTAACCCTAACCCTTCCCCGAAGCCTGAACCTCACCCGTCCCCTAATCCTAACCCGTACGCTAACACTAACCCGCGCCCTCACACGCACGCTCCCCCTAAAGCGTTGCCGTACCCTCACCTGGACCCTAAACCGTCCCCGTCCCCTAACCCTAACCCTAGCCCGAACCCTAACCCTAACACTTTCCCGAAGCCTGACCCTCACCCGTCCCCTAATCCTAAACCGTACGCTAACACTAACCCGCGCCCTCACACGCACGCTCCCCCTAAAGCGTTACCGTACCCTCACCTGGACCCTAAACCGTCCCCGTCCCCTAATCCTAACCCTAACCCTAGCCCGAACCCTAACCCTAACCCTTCCCCGAAGCCTGACCCTCACCCGTCCCCTAATCCTAACCCGTACGCTAACACTAACCCGCGCCCTCACACGCACGCTCCCCCTAAAGCGTTGCCGTACCCTCACCTGGACCCTAAACCGTCCCCGTCCCCTAACCCTAACCCTAGCCCGAACCCTAACCCTAACCCTAACCCTTCCCCGAAGCCTGAACCTCACCCGTCCCCTAATCCTAACCCGTACGCTAACACTAACCCGCGCCCTCACACGCACGCTCCCCCTAAAGCGTTGCCGTACCCTCACCTGGACCCTAAACCGTCCCCGTCCCCTAACCCTAACCCTAGCCAGAACCCTAACCCTAACCCTTCCCCGAAGCCTGACCCTCACCCGTCCCCTAATCCTAACCCGTACGCTAACACTAACCCGCACCCTCACACGCACGCTCCCCCTAAAGCGTTGCCGTACCCTCACCTGGACCCTAAACCGTCCCCGTCCCCTAACCCTAACCCTAGCCCAAACCCTAACCCTAACCCTTCCCCGAAGCCTGACCCTCACCCGTCCCCTAATCCTAACCCGTACGCTAACACTAACCCGCGCCCTCACATGCACGCTCCCCCTAAAGCGTTGCCGTACCCTCACCTGGAACCTAAACCGTCCCCGTCCCCTAACCCTAACCCTAGCCCAAACCCTAACCCTAACCCTTCCCCAAAGCCTGACCCTCACCCGTCCCCTAATCCTAACCCGTACGCTAACACTAACCCGCGCCCTCACACGCACGCTCCCCCTAAAGCGTTGCCGTACCCTCACCTGGACCCTAAACCGTCCCCGTCCCCTAACCCTAACCCTAGCCCGAACCCTAACTCTAACCCTTCCCCGAAGCCTGACCCTCACCCGTCCCCTAATCCTAACGTGTACGCTAACACTAACCCGCACCCTCACATGCACGCTCCCCCTAAAGCGTTGCCGTACCCTCACCTGGACCCTAAACCGTCCCCGTCCCCTAAACCTAACCCTAGCCCGAACCCTAAACCTAACCCTTCCCCGAAACCTGACCCTCACCCGTACCCTAATCCTAACCCGTACGCTAACACTAACCCGCGCCCTCACACGCACGCTCCCCCTAAAGCGTTGCCGTACCCTCACCTGGACCCTAAACCGTCCCCGTCCCCTAACCCTAACCCTAGCCCGAACCCTAACCCTAACCCTTCCCCGAAGCCTGACCCTCACCCGTCCCCTAATCCTAACCCGTACGCTAACACTAACCCGCGCCCTCACATGCACGCTCCCCCTAAAGCGTTGCCGTACCCTCACCTGGACCCTAAACCATCCCCGTCCTCTAACCCTAACCCTAGCCCGAACCCTAACCCTAACCCTTCCCCGAAGCCTGACCCTCACCCATCCCCTAATCCTAACCCGTACGCTAACACTAACCCGCGCCCTCACACGCACGCTCCCCCTAAAGCGTTGCCGTACCCTCACCTGGACCCTAAACCTTCCCCGTCCCCTAACCCTAACCCTAGACCAAACCCTAACCCTAACACTTCCCCGAAGCCTGACCCTCACCCGTCCCCTAATCCTAAGCCGTACGCTAACACTAACCCGCGCCCTCACACGCACGCTCCCCCTAAAGCGTTGCCGTACCCTCACCTGGACCCTAAACCGTCCCCGTCCCCTAACCCTAACCCTAGCCCGAACCCTAACCATAACCCTTCCCCGAAGCCTGACCCTCACCCGTCCCCTAATCCTAACCCGTACGCTAACACTAACCCGCGCCCTCACACGCACGCTCCCCCTAAAGCGTTGCCGTACCCTCACCTGGACCCTAAACCGTCCCCGTCCCCTAACCCTAACCCTAGCCCGAACCCTAACCCTAACCCTTCCCCGAAGCCTGACCCTCACCCGTCCCCTAATCCTAACCCGTACGCTAACACTAACCCGCGCCCTCACATGCACGCTCCCCCTAAAGCGTTGCCGTACCCTCACCTGGACCCTAAACCGTCCCCATCCCCTAACCCTAACCCTAGCCCGAACCCTAACCCTAACCCTTCCCCGAAGCCTGACCCTCACCCGTCCCCTAATCCTAACCCGTACGCTAACACTAACCCGCGCCCTCACATGCACGCTCCCCCTAAAGCGTTGCTGTACCCTCACCTGGACCCTAAACCGTCCCCGTCCCCTAACCCTAACCCTAGCCCGAACCTTAACCCTAACCCTTCCCCGATGCCTGACCCTCACCCGTCCCCTAATCCTAACCCGTACGCTAACACTGACCCGCGCCCTCACACGCACGCTCCCCCTAAAGCGTTGCCGTACCCTCACCTGGACCCTAAACCGTCCCCGTCCCCTAACCCTAACCCTAGCCGGAACCCTAACCCTAACCCTTCCCCGAAGCCTGACCCTCACCCGTCCCCTAATCCTAACCCGTACGCTAACACTAACCCACGCCCTCACACGCACGCTCCCCCTAAAGCGTTGCCGTACCCTCACCTGGACCCTAAACCGTGCCCGTCTCCTAATCCTAACCCTAGCCCGAACCCTAACCCAACCATTCCCCAAAGCCTGACCCTCACCCGTCCCCTAATCCTAACCCGTACGCTAACACTAACCCGCGCCCTCACACGCACGCTCCCCCTAAAGCGTTGCCGTACCCTCACTTGGACCCTAAACCGTCCCCGTCCCCTAACCCTAACCCTAGCCCGAACCCTAAGCCTAACTCTTCCCCGAAGCCTGACCGTCACCCGTCCCCTAATCCTAACCCGTACGCTAACACTAACCCGCACCCTCACACGCACGCTCCCCCTAAAGCGTTGCCGTACCCTCATCTGGACCCTAAACCGTCCCCGTCCCCTAACCCTAACCTTAGCCCGAACCCTAACCCTAACCCTTCCCCGAAGCCTGACCCTCACCCGTCCCCTAATCCTAACCCGTACGCTAACACTAACCCGCGCCCTCACACGCACGCTCCCCCTAAAGCGTTGCCGTACCCTCACCTGGACCCTAAACCGTCCCCGTCCCCTAACCCTAACCCTAGCCCGAACCCTAACCCTAACCCTTCCCCGAAGCCTGACCCTCACCCGTCCCCTAATCCTAACCCGTACGATAACACTAACCCGCGCCCTCACACGCACGCTCCTACTAAAGCGTTGCCATACCCTCACCTGGACCCTAAACCGTCCCCGTCCCCTAACCCTAACCCTAGCCCGAACCCTAACCCTAAACCTTCCCCGAAGCCTGACCCTCACCCGTCCCCTAATCCTAACCCGTACGCTAACACTAACCCGCGCCCTCACACGCACGCTCCCCCTAAAGCGTTGCCGTACCCTCAACTGGACCCTAAACCGTCCCCGTCCCCTAACCCTAACCCTAGCCCGAACCCTAACCCTAACCCTTCCCCGAAGCCTGACCCTCACCCGTCCCCTAATCCTAACCCGTACGCTAACACTAACCCGCGCCCTCACACGCACGCTCCCCCTAAAGCGTTGCCGTACCCTCACCTGGACCCTAAACCGTCCCCGTCCCCTAACCCTAACCCTAGCCCGAACCCTAACCCTAACCCTTCCCCGAAGCCTGACCCTCACCCGTCCCCTAATCCTAACCCGTACGCTAACACTAACCCGCGCCCTCACACGCACGTTCCCCCTAAAGCGTTGCCGTACCCTCACCTGGACCCTAAACCGTCCCCGTCCCCTAACCCTAACCCTAGCCCGAACCCTAACCCTAACCCTTCCCCGAAGCCTGACCCTCACCCGTCCCCTAATCCTAACCCGTACGCTAACACTAACCCGCGCCCTCACACGGACGCTCCCCCTAAAGCGTTGCCGTACCCTCACCTGGACCCTAAACCGTCCCCGTCCCCTAACCCTAACCCTAGCCCGAACCCTAACCCTAACCCTTCCCCGAAGCCTGACCCTCACCCGTCCCCTAATCCTAACCCGTACGCTAACACTAACCCGCGCCCTCACACGCACGCTCCTCCTAAAGCGTTGCCGTACCCTCACCTGGACCCTAAACCGTCCCCGTCCCCTAACCCTAACCCTAGCCCGAACCCTAACCCTAACCCTTCCCCGAAGCCTGACCCTCACCCGTCCCCTAATCCTAACACGTACGCTAACACTAACGCGCGCCCTCACACGCACGCTCCCCCTAAAGCGTTGCCGTACCCTCACCTGGACCCTAAACCGTCCCCGTCCCCTAACCCTAACCCTAGCCCGAACCCTAACCCTAACCCTTCCCCGAAGCCTGACCCTCACCCGTCCCCTAATCCTAAGCCGTATGCTAACACTAACCCACGCCCTCACACGCACGCTCCCCCTAAAGCGTTGCCGTACCCTCACCTGGACCCTAAACCGTCCCCGTCCCCTAACCCTAACCCTAGCCCGAACCCTAACCATAACACTTCCCCGAAGCCTGACCCTCACCCGTGCCCTAATCCTAACCCGTACGCTAACACTAACCCGCGCCCTCACATGCACGCTCCCCCTAAAGCGTTGCCGTACCCTCACCTGGACCCTAAACCGTCCCAGTCCCCTAACCCTAACCCTAGCCCGAACCCTAACCCTAACCCTTCCCCGAAGCCTGACCCTCACCCGTCCCCTAATCCTAACCCGTACGCTAACACTAACCCGCGCCCTCACATGCACGCTCCCCCTAAAGCGTTGCCGTACCCTCACCTGGACCCTAAACCGTCCCCATCCCCTAACCCTAACCCTAGCCCGAACCCTAACCCTAACCCTTCCCCGAAGCCTGACCCTCACCCGTCCCCTAATCCTAACCCGTACGCTAACACTAACCCGCGCCCTCACATGCACGCTCCCCCTAAAGCGTTGCCGTACCCTCACCTGGACCCGATACCGTCCCCGTCCCCTAACCCTAACCCTAGCCCGAACCCTAACCCTAACACTTCCCCGAAGCCTGACCCTCACCCGTCCCTAATCCTAACCCGTACGCTAACACTAACCCGCGCCCTCACACGCACGCTCCCCCTAAAGCGTTGCCGTACCCTCACCTGGACCCTAAACCGTCCCCGTCCCCTAACCCTAACCCTAGCCCGAACCCTAACCCTAACACTTTCCCGAAGCCTGACCCTCACCCGTCCCCTAATCGTAAACCGTACGCTAACACTAACCCTCGCCCTCACACGCACGCTCCCCCTAAAGCGTTACCGTACCCTCACCTGGACCCTAAACCGTCCCCGTCCCCTAACCCTAACCCTAACCCTAGCCCGAACCCTAACCCTAACCCTTCCCCGAAGCCTGACCCTCACCCGTCCCCTAATCCTAACCCGTACGCTAACACTAACCCGCGCCCTAACACGCATGCTCCCCCTAAAGCGTTGCCGTACCCTCACCTGGACCCTAAACCGTCCCCGTCCCCTAACCCTAACCCTAGCCCGAACCCTAACCCTAACCCTTCCCCGAAGCCTGACCCTCACCCGTCCCTTAATCCTAACCCGTACGCTAACACTAACCCGCGCCCTCACACGCACGCTCCCCCTAAAGCGTTGCCGTACCCTCACCTGGACCCTAAACCGTCCCCGTCCCCTAACCCTAACCCTAGCCCGAACCTTAACCCTAACCCTTCCCCGAAGCCTGAACCTCACACGTCCCCTAATCCTAACCCGTACGCTAACACTAACCCACGCCCTCACACGCACGCTCCCCCTAAAGCGTTGCCGTACCCTCACCTGGACTCTAAACCGTCCCCATCCCCTAACCCTAACCCTAGCCCGAACCCTAACCCTAACCCTTCCCCGAAGCCTGACCCTCACCCGTCCCCTAATCTTAACCCGTACGCTAACACTAAGCCCCGCCCTCACACGCACGCTCCCCCTAAAGCGTTGCCGTACCCTCACCTGAACCCTAAACCGTCCCCGTCCCCTAACCCTAACCCTAGCCCGAACCCTAAACCTAACCCTTCCCCGAAGCCTGACCCTCACCCGTCCCCTAATCCTAACCCGTACGCTAACACTAACCCGCGCCCTCACACGCACGCTCCCCCTAAAGCGTTGCCGTACCCTCACCTGGACCCTAAACCGTCCCCGTCCCCTAACCCTAACCCTAGACCTAACCCTAACCCTAACCCTTCCCCGAAGCCTGACCCTCACCCGTCCCCTAATCCTAAGCCGTACGCTAACACTAACCCGCGCCCTCACACGCACGCTCCCCCTAAAGCGTTGCCGTACCCTCACCTGGACCCTAAACCGTCCCCGTCCCCTAACCCTAACCCTAGCCCGAACCCTAACCCTAACCCTTCCCCAAAGCCTGACCCTCACCCGTCCCCTAATCCTAACCCGTACGCTAACACTAACCCGCGCCCTCACACGCACGCTCCCCCTAAAGCGTTGCCGTACCCTCACCTGGACCCTAAACCGTCCCCGTCCCCTAACCCTAACCCTAGCCCGAACCCTAACCCTAACCCTTCCCCGAAGCCTGACCCTCACCCGTCCCCTAATCCTAACCCGTACGCTAACACTAACCCGCGCCCTCACACGCTCGCTCCCCCTAAAGCGTTGCCGTACCTTCACCTGGACCCTGAACCGTCCCCGTCCCCTAACCCTAACCCTAGCCCGAACCCTAACCCTAACCCTTCCCCGAAGCCTGACCCTCACCCGTCCCCTAATCCTAACCCGTACGCTAACACTAACACGCGCCCTCACACGTACGCTCCCCCTAAAGCGTTGCCGTACCCTCACCTGGACCCTAAACCGTCCCCGTCCCCTAACCCTAACCCTAGCCCGAACCCTAACCCTAACCCTTCCCCGAAGCCTGACCCTCACCCGTCCCCTAATCCTAACCCGTACGCTAACACTAACCCGCGCCCTCACACGCATGCTCCCCCTAAAGCGTTGCCGTACCCTCACCTGGACCCGAAACCGTCCCCGTCCCCTAACCCTAACCCTAGCCCGAACCCTAACCCTCACACTTCCCCGAAGCCTGACCCTCACCCATCCCCTAATCCTAACCCGTACGCTAACACTAACCCGCGCCCTCACACGCACGCTCCCCCTAAAGCGTTGCCGTACCCTCACCTGGACCCTAAACCGTCCCCGTCCCCTAACCCTAACTCTAGCCCGAACCCTAACCCAAACCCTTCCCCGAAGCCTGACCCTCACCCGTCCCCTAATCCTAAACCGTACGCTAACACTAACCCGTGCCCTCACACGCACGCTCCCCCTAAAGCGTTGCCGTACCCTCACCTGGACCCTAAACCGTCCCCGTCCCCTAACCCTAACCCTAGCCCGAACCCTAACCCTAACCCTAACCCTTCCCCGAAGCCTGAACCTCACCCGTCCCCTAATCCTAACCCGTACGCTAACACTAACCCGCGCCCTCACACACACGCTCCCCCTAAAGCGTTGCCGTACCCTCACCTGGACCCTAAACCGTCCCCGTCCCCTAACCCTAACCCTAGCCCGAACCCTAACCCTAACCCTTCCCCGAAGCCTGACCCTCACCCGTCCCCTAATCCTAACCCGTACGCTAACACTAACCCGCGCCCTCACACGCACGCTCCCCCTAAAGCGTTGCCGTACCCTCACCTGGACCCTAAACCGTCCCCGTCCCCTAACTCTAACCCTAGCCCGAACCCTAACCCTAACCCTTCCCCAAAGCCTGACCCTCACCCGTCCCCTAATCCTAACCCGTACGCTAACACTAACCCGCGCCCTCACACCCACGCTCCCCCTAAAGCGTTGCCGTACCCTCACCTGGACCCTAAACCGTCCCCGTCCCCTAACCCTAACCCTAGCCCGAACCCTAACCCTAACCCTTCCCCGAAGCCTGACCCTCACCCGTCCCCTAATCCTAACCTGTACGCTAACACTAACCCGCGCCCTCACACGCACGCTCCCCCTAAAGCGTTGCCGTACCCTCACCTGGACCCTAAACCGTCCACGTCCCCTAACCCTAACCCTAGCCCGAACCCTAACCCTAACCCTTCCCTGAAGCCTGACCCTCACCCATCCCCTAATCCTAACCCGTACGCTAACACTAACCCGCGCCCTCACACGCACGCTCCCCCTAAAGCGTTGCCGTACCCTCACCTGGACCCTAAACCGTCCCCGTCCCCTAACCCTAACCCTAGCCCGAACCCTAACCCTAACCCTTCCCCGAAGCCTGACCCTCACCCGTCCCCTAATCCTAAACCGTACGCTAACACTAACCAGTGCCCTCACACGCACGCTCCCCCTAAAGCATTGCCGTACCCTCACCTGGACCCTAAACCGTCCCCGTCCCCTAACCCTAACCCTAGCCCGAACCCTAACCCTAACCCTAACCCTTCCCCGAAGCCTGAACCTCACCCGTCCCCTAATCCTAACCCGTACGCTAACACTAACCCGCGCCCTCACACACACGCTCCCCCTAAAGCGTTGCCGTACCCTCACCTGGACCCTAAACCGTCCCCGTCCCCTAACCCTAACCCTAGCCCGAACCCTAACCCTAACCCTTCCCCGAAGCCTGACCCTCACCCGTCCCCTAATCCTAACCCGTACGCTAACACTAACCCGCGCCCTCACACGCACACTCCCCCTAAAGCGTTGCCGTACCCTCACCTGGACCCTAAACCGTCCCCGTCCCCTAACCCTAACCCTAGCCCGAACCCTAACCCTAACCCTTCCCCGAAGCCTGACCCTCACCCGTCCCCTAATCCTAACCCGTACGCTAACACTAACCCGCGCCCTCACACGCACGCTCCCCCTAAAGCGTTGCCGTACCCTCACCTGGACCCTAAACCGTCCCCGTCCCCTAACCCTAACCCTAGCCCGAACCCTAACCCTAACCCTTCCCCAAAGCCTGACCCTCACCCGTCCCCTAATCCTAACCCGTACGCTAACACTAACCCGCGCCCTCACACGCACGCTCCCCCTAAAGCGTTGCCGTACCCTCACCTGGACCCTAAACCGTCCCCGTCCCCTAACCCTAACCCTAGCCCGAACCCTAACCCTAACCCTTCCCCGAAGCCTGACCCTCACCCGTCCCCTAATCCTAACCTGTACGCTAACACTAACCCGCGCCCTCACACGCACGCTCCCCCTAAAGTGTTGCCGTACCCTCACCTGGACCCTAAACCGTCCCCGTCCCCTAACCCTAACCCTAGCCCGAACCCTAACCCTAACCCTTCCCCGAAGCCTGACACTCACTCGTCCCCTAATCCTAACCCTTACGCTAACACTAACCCGCGCCCTCACACGCACGCTCCCCCTAAAGCGTTGCCGTACCCTCACCTGGACCCTAAACCGTTCCCGTCCCCTAAACCTAACCCTAGCCCGAACCCTAACCCTAACCCTTTCCCGAAACCTGACCCTCACCCGTACCCTAATCCTAACCCATACGCTAACACTAACCCGCGCCCTCACACGCACGCTCCCCCTAAAGCGTTGCCGTACCCTCACCTGGACCCGAAACCGTCCCCGTCCCTTAACCCTTACCCTAGCCCGAACCCTAACCCTAACCCTTCCCCGAAGCCTGACCCTCACCCGTCCCCTAATCCTAACCCGTACGCTAACACTAACCCGCGCCCTCACACGCACGCTCCCCCTAAAGCGTTGCCGTACCCTCACCTGGACCCTAAACCGTCCCCGTCCCCTAACCCTAACCCTAGCCCGAACCCTAACCCTAACTCTTCCCCGAAGCCTGACCCTCACCCGTCCCCTAATCCTAACCCGTACGCTAACACTAACCCGCGCCCTCACACGCACGCTCCCCCTAAAGCGTTGCCGTACCCTCACCTGGACCCTAAACTGTCCCCGTCCTCTAACCCTAACCCTAGCCCGAACCCTAACCCTAACCCTTCACCGAAGCCTGACCCTCACCCATCCCCTAATCCTAACCCGTACGCTAACACTAACCCTCGCCCTCACACGCACGCTCCCCCTAAAGCGTTGCCGTACCCTCACCTGGACCCTAAACCTTCCCCGTCCCCTAACCCTAACCCTAGACCAAACCCTAACCCTAACACTTCCCCGAAGCCTTACCCTCACCCGTCCCCTAATCCTAAGCCGTACGCTAACACTAACCCGCGCCCTCACACGCACGCTCCCCCTAAAGCGTTGCCGTACCCTCACCTGGACCCTAAACCGTCCCCGTCCCCTAACCCTAACCCTAGCCCGAACCCTAACCATAACCCTTCCCCGAAGCCTGACCCTCACCCGTCCCCTAATCCTAACCCGTACGCTAACACCAACCCGCGCCCTCACACGCACGCTCCCCCTAAAGCGTTGCCGTACCCTCACCTGGACCCTAAACCGTCCCAGTCCCCTAACCCTAACCCTAGCCCGAACCCTAACCCTAACCCTTCCCCGAAGCCTGACCCTCACCCGTCCCCTAATCCTAACCCGTACGCTAACACTAACCCGCGCCCTCACATGCACGCTCCCCCTAAAGCGTTGCCGTACCCTCACCTGGACCCTAAACCGTCCCTATCCCCTAACCCTAACCCTAGCCCGAACCCTAACCCTAACCCTTCCCCGAAGCCTGACCCTCACCCGTCCCCTAATCCTAACCCGTACGCTAACACTAACCCGCGCCCTCACATTCACGCTCCCCCTAAAGCGTTGCTGTACCCTCACCTGGACCCTAAACCGTCCCCGTCCCCTAACCCTAACCCTAGCCCGAACCTTAACCCTAACCCTTCCCCGATGCCTGACCCTCACCCGTCCCCTAATCCTAACCCGTACGCTAACACTAACCCGCGCCCTCACACGCACGCTCCCCCTAAAGCGTTGCCGTACCCTCACCTGGACCCTAAACCGTCCCCGTCCCCTAACCCTAACCCTAGCCGGAACCCTAAGCCTAACCCTTCCCCGAAGCCTGACCCTCACCCGTCCCCTAATCCTAACCCGTACGCTAACACTAACTCGCGCCCTCACACGGACGCTCCCCCTAAAGCGTTGCCGTACCCTCACCTGGACCCTAAACCGTCCCCGTCCCCTAACCCTAACCCTAGCCCGAACCCTAACCCTAACCCTTCCCCGAAGCCTGACCCTCACCCGTCCCCTAATCCTAACCCGTACGCTAACACTAACCCGCGCCCTCACACGCACGCTCCTCCTAAAGCGTTGCCGTACCCTCACCTGGACCCTAAACCGTCCCCGTCCCCTAATCCTAACCCTAGCCCGAACCCTAACCCTAACCCTTCCCCGAAGCCTGACCCTCACCCGTCCCCTAATCCTAACCCGTACGCTAACACTAACCCGCGCCCTCACACGCACGCTCCCCCTAAAGCGTTGCCGTACCCTCACCTGGACCCTAAACCGTCCCCGTCCCCTAACCCTAACCCTAGCCCGAACCCTAACCCTAACCCTTCCCCGAAGCCTGACCCTCACCCGTCCCCTAATCCTAACCCGTACGCTAACACTAACGCGCGCCCTCACACGCACGCTCCCCCTAAAGCGTTGTCGTACCCTCACCTAGACCCTAAACCGTCCCCGTCCCCTAACCCTAACCCTAGCCTGAACCCTAACCCTATCCCTTCCCCGAAGCCTGACCCTCACACGTCCCCTAATCCTAACCCGTACGATAACACTAACCCGCGCCCTCACACGCACGCTCCCCCTAAAGCGTTGCCGTACCCTCACCTGGACCCTAAACCGTCCCCGTCCCCTAACCCTAACCCTAGCCCGAACCCTAACCCTATCCCTTCCCCGAAGCCTGACCCTCACCCGTCCCCTAATCCTAACCCGTACGATAACACTAACCCGCGCCCTCACACGCATGCTCCTACTAAAGCGTTGCCAAACCCTCACCTGGACCCTAAACCGTCCCCGTCCCCTAACCCTAACCCTAGCCCGAACCCTAACCCTAACCCTTCCCCGAAGCCTGACCCTCACCCGTCCCCTAATCCTAAGCCGTACGCTAACACTAACCCGCGCCCTCACACGCACGCTCCCCCTAAAGCGTTGCCGTACCCTCACCTGGACCCTAAACCGTCCCCGTCCCCTAACCCTAACCCTAGCCCAAACCCTAACCCTAACCCTTCCCCGAAGCCTGACCCTACCCGTCCCCTAATCCTAACCCGTACGCTAACACTAACCCGCGCCCTCACACGCACGCTCCCCCTAAAGGGTTGCCGTACCCTCACCTGGACCCTAAACCGACCCCGTCCCCTAACCCTAACCCTAGCCCGAACTTTAACCCTAACCCTTCCCCGAAGCCTGACCCTCACCCGTCCCCTAATCCTAACCCGTACGCTAACACTAACACGCGCCCTCACACGGACGCTCCCCCTAAAGTGTTGCCGTACCCTCACCTGGACCCTAAACCGTCCCTGTCCCCTAACCCTAACCCTAGCCCGAACCCTAACCCTAACCCTTCCCCGAAGCCTGACCCTCACCCGTCCCCTAATCCTAACCCGTACGCTAACACTAACCCGCGCCCTCACACGCACGCTCCTCCTAAAGCGTTGCCGTACCCTCACCTGGACCCTAAACCGTCCCCGTCCCCTAACCCTAACCCTAGCCCGAACCCTAACCCTAACCCTTCCCCGAAGCCTGACCCTCACCCGTCCCCTAATCCTAAGCCGTACGCTAACACTAACCCGCGCCCTCACACGCACGCTCCCCCTAAAGCGTTGCCGTACCCTCACCTGGACCCTAAACCGTCCCCGTCCCCTAACCCTAACCCTAGCCCGAACCCTAACCATAACCCTTCCCCGAAGCCTGACCCTCACCCGTCCCCTAATCCTAACCCGTACGCTAACACTAACGCGCGCCCTCACACGCACGCTCCCCCTAAAGCGTTGCCGTACCCTCACCTGGACCCTAAACCGTCCCCGTCCCCTAACCCTAACCCTAGCCTGAACCCTAACCCTAACCCTTCCCCGAAGCCTGACCCTCACCCGTCCCCTAATCCTAACCCGTACGCTAACACTAACGCGCGCCCTCACACGCACGCTCCCCCAAAAGCGTTGCCGTACCCTCAACTGGACCCTAAACCGTCCCCGTCCCCTAACCCTAACCCTAGCCCGAACCCTAACCCTAACCCTTCCCCGAAGCCTGACCCTCACCCGTCCCCTAATCCTAACCCGTACGCTAACACTAACCCGTGCCCTCACACGCACGCTCCCCCTAAAGCGTTGCCGTACCCTCACCTGGACCCTAAACCGTCCCCGTCCCCTAACCCTAACCCTAGCCCGAACCTTAACCCTAACCCTTCCCCGAAGCCTGACCCTCACCCGTCTCCTAATCCTAACCCGTACGCTAACACTAACCCGCGCCCTCACACGCACGCTCCCCCTAAAGCATTGCCGTACCCACACCTGGACCCTAAACCGTCCCCGTCCCCTAACCCTAACCCTAGCCCGAACCCTAACCCTAACCCTTCCCCGAAGCCTGACCCTCACCCGTCCCCTAATCCTAACCCGTACGCTAACAATAACCCGCGCCCTCACACGCACGCTCCCCCTAAAGCGTTGCCGTACCCTCACCTGGACCCTAAACCGTCCCCGTCCCCTAACCCTAACCCTAGCCCGAACCCTAACCCTAACCCTTCCCCGAAGCCTGACCCTCACCCGTCCCCTAATCCTAACCCGTACGCTAACACTAACCCGCGCCCTCACACGCACGCTCCCCCTAAAGCGTTGCCGTACCCTCACCTGGACCCTAAACCGTCCCCGTCCCCTAACCCTAACCCTAGCCCGAACCCTAACCCTAACCCTTCCCCGAAGCCTGACCCTCACCCGTCCCCTAATCCTAACCCGTACGCTAACACTAACGCGCGCCCTCACACGCACGCTCCCCCTAAAGCGTTGCCGTACCCTCACCTGGACCCTAAACCGTCCCCGTCCCCTAACCCTAACCCTAGCCTGAACCCTAACCCTATCCCTTCCCCGAAGCCTGACCCTCACCCGTCCCCTAATCCTAACCCGTACGATAACACTAACCCGCACACTCACACGCACGCTCCCCCTAAAGCGTTGCCGTACCCTCACCTGGACCCTAAACCGTCCCCGTCCCCTAACCCTAACCCTAGCCCGAACCCTAACCCTATCCCTTCCCCGAAGCCTGACCCTCACCCGTCCCCTAATCCTAACCCGTACGATAACACTAACCCGCGCCCTCACACGCATGCTCCTACTAAAGCGTTGCCATACCCTCACCTGGACCCTAAACCGTCCCCGTCCCCTAACCCTAACCCTAGCCCGAACCCTAACCCTAACCCTTCCCCGAAGCCTGACCCTCACCCGTCCCCTAATCCTAAGCCGTACGCTAACACTAACCCGCGCCCTCACACGCACGCTCCCCCTAAAGCGTTGCCGTACCCTCACCTGGACCCTAAACCGTCCCCGTCCCCTAACCCTAACCCTAGCCCAAACCCTAACCCTAACCCTTCCCCGAAGCCTGACCCTACCCGTCCCCTAATCCTAACCCGTACGCTAACACTAACCCGCGCCCTCACACGCACGCTCCCCCTAAAGGGTTGCCGTACCCTCACCTGGACCCTAAACCGACCCCGTCCCCTAACCCTAACCCTAGCCGGAACTTTAACCCTAACCCTTCCCCGAAGCCTGACCCTCACCCGTCCCCTAATCCTAAGCCGTACGCTAACACTAACACGCGCCCTCACACGGACGCTCCCCCTAAAGCGTTGCCGTACCCTCACCTGGACCCGAAACCGTCCCCGTCCCCTAACCCTAACCCTAGCCCGAACCCTAACCCTAACCCTTCCCCGAAGCCTGACCCTCACCCGTCCCCTAATCCTAACCCGTACGCTAACACTAACCCGCGCCCTCACACGCACGCTCCTCCTAAAGCGTTGCCGTACCCTCACCTGGACCCTAAACCGTCCCCGTCCCCTAACCCTAACCCTAGCCCGAACCCTAACCCTAACCCTTCCCCGAAGCCTGACCCTCACCCGTCCCCTAATTCTAAGCCGTACGCTAACACTAACCCGCGCCCTCACACGCACGCTCCCCCTAAAGCGTTGCCGTACCCTCACCTGGACCCTAAACCGTCCCCGTCCCCTAACCCTAACTCTAGCCCGAACCCTAACCATAACCCTTCCCCGAAGCCTGACCCTCACCCGTCCCCTAATCCTAACCCGTACGCTAACACTAACCCGCGCGCTCACATGCACGCTCCCCCTAAAGCGTTGCTGTACCCTCACCTGGACCCTAAACCGTCCCCGTCCCCTAACCCTAACCCTAGCCCGAACCCTAACCATAACCCTTCCCCGAAGCCTGACCCTCACCCGTCCCCTAATCCTAACCCGTACGCTAACACTAACCCGCGCCCTCACACGCACGCTCCCCCTAAAGCGTTGCCGTACCCTCACCTGGACCCTAAACCGTCCCCGTCCCCTAACCCTAACCCTAGCCCGAACCTTAACCCTAACCCTTCCCCGAAGCCTGACCCTCACCCGTCTCCTAATCCTAACCCGTACGCTAACACTAACCCGCGCCCTCACACGCACGCTCCCCCTAAAGCATTGCCGTACCCACACCTGGACCCTAAACCGTCCCCGTCCCCTAACCCTAACCCTAGCCCGAACCCTAACCCTAACCCTTCCCCGAAGCCTGACCCTCAACCGTCCCCTAATCCTAACCCGTACGCTAACAATAACCCGCGCCCTCACACGCACGCTCCCCCTAAAGCGTTGCCGTACCCTCACCTGGACCCTAAACCGTCCCCGTCCCCTAACCCTAACCCTAGCCTGAACCCTAACCCTATCCCTTCCCCGAAGCCTGACCCTCACCCGTCCCCTAATCCTAACCCGTACGATAACACTAACCCGCGCCCTCACACGCACGCTCCCCCTAAAGCGTTGCCGTACCCTCACCTGGACCCTAAACCGTCCCCGTCCCCTAACCCTAACCCTAGCCCGAACCCTAACCCTATCCCTTCCCCGAAGCCTGACCCCACCCGTCCCCTAATCCTAACCCGTACGATAACACTAACCCGCGCCCTCACACGCATGCTCCTACTAAAGCGTTGCCATACCCTCACCTGGACCCTAAACCGTCCCCGTCCCCTAACCCTAACCCTAGCCCGAACCCTAACCCTAACCCTTCCCCGAAGCCTGACCCTCACCCGTCCCCTAATCCTAAGCCGTACGCTAACACTAACCCGCGCCCTCACACGCACGCTCCCCCTAAAGCGTTGCCGTACCCTCACCTGGACCCTAAACCGTCCCCGTCCCCTAACCCTAACCCTAGCCCAAACCCTAACCCTAACCCTTCCCCGAAGCCTGACCCTACCCGTCCCCTAATCCTAACCCGTACGCTAACACTAACCCGCGCCCTCACACGCACGCTCCCCCTAAAGGGTTGCCGTACCCTCACCTGGACCCTAAACCGACCCCGTCCCCTAACCCTAACCCTAGCCCGAACTTTAACCCTAACCCTTCCCCGAAGCCTGACCCTCACCCGTCCCCTAATCCTAACCCGTACGCTAACACTAACACGCGCCCTCACACGGACGCTCCCCCTAAAGCGTTGCCGTACCCTCACCTGGACCCTAAACCGTCCCCGTCCCCTAACCCTAACCCTAGCCCGAACCCTAACCCTAACCCTTCCCCGAAGCCTGACCCTCA
Organism: Stenella coeruleoalba; assembly: GCF_951394435.1. Lineage (NCBI taxonomy): Eukaryota > Metazoa > Chordata > Mammalia > Artiodactyla > Delphinidae > Stenella > Stenella coeruleoalba. Next base: position 16,878 of record NW_027646342.1, on the reverse strand, counting down.
CCCGTCCCCTAATCCTAACCCGTACGCTAACACTAACCCGCGCCCTCACACGCACGCTCCTCCTAAAGCGTTGCCGTACCCTCACCTGGACCCTAAACCGTCCCCGTCCCCTAACCCTAACCCTAGCCCGAACCCTAACCCTAACCCTTCCCCGAAGCCTGACCCTCACCCGTCCCCTAATCCTAAGCCGTACGCTAACACTAACCCGCGCCCTCACACGCACGCTCCCCCTAAAGCGTTGCCGTACCCTCACCTGGACCCTAAACCGTCCCCGTCCCCTAACCCTAACCCTAGCCCGAACCCTAACCATAACACTTCCCCGAAGCCTGACCCTCACCCGTCCCCTAATCCTAACCCGTACGCTAACACTAACCCGCGCCCTCACATGCACGCTCCCCCTAAAGCGTTGCTGTACCCTCACCTGGACCCTAAACCGTCCCCGTCCCCTAACCCTAACCCTAGCCCGAACCCTAACCATAACCCTTCCCCGAAGCCTGACCCTCACCCGTCCCCTAATCCTAACCCGTACGCTAACACTAACCCGCGCCCTCACACGCACGCTCCCCCTAAAGCGTTGCCGTACCCTCACCTGGACCCTAAACCGTCCCCGTCCCCTAACCCTAACCCTAGCCCGAACCTTAACCCTAACCCTTCCCCGAAGCCTGACCCTCACCCGTCTCCTAATCCTAACCCGTACGCTAACACTAACCCGCGCCCTCACACGCACGCTCCCCCTAAAGCATTGCCGTACCCACACCTGGACCCTAAACCGTCCCCGTCCCCTAACCCTAACCCTAGCCCGAACCCTAACCCTAACCCTTCCCCGAAGCCTGACCCTCACCCGTCCCCTAATCCTAACCCGTACGCTAACAATAACCCGCGCCCTCACACGCACGCTCCCCCTAAAGCGTTGCCGTACCCTCACCTGGACCCTAAACCGTCCCCGTCCCCTAACCCTAACCCTAGCCCGAACCCTCACCCTAACCCTCCCCGAAGCCTGACCCTCACCCGTCCCCTAATCCTAACCCGTACGCTAACACTAACCCGCGCCCTCACACGCACGCTCCCACTAAAGCGTTGCCGTACCCTCACCTGGACCCGAAACCGTCCCCGTCCCCTAACCCTAACCCTAGCCCGAACCCTAACCCTAACACTTCCCCGAAGCCTGACCCTCACCCGTCCCCTAATCCTAACCCGTACGCTAACACTAACCCGCGCCCTCACACGCACGCTCCCGCTAAAGCGTTGCCGTACCCTCACCTGGACCCTAAACCGTCCCCGTCCCCTAACCCTAACCCTAGCCCGAACCCTAACCCTAACCCTTCCCCGAAGCCTGACCCTCACCCGTCCCCTAATCCTAACCCGTACGCTAACACTAACCCGCGCCCTCACACGCACGCTCCCCCTAAAGCGTTGCCGTACCCTCACCTGGACCCTAAACCGTCCCCGTCCCCTAACCCTAACCCTAGCCCGAACCCTAACCCTAACCCTTCCCCAAAGCCTGACCCTCACCCGTTCCCTAATCCTAACCCGTACGCTAACACTAACCCGCGCTCTCACACGCACGCTCCCCCTAAAGCGTTGCCGTACCCTCACCTGGACCCTAAACCGTCCCCGTCCCCTAACCCTAACCCTAGCCCGAACCCTAACCCTAACCCTTCCCCGAAGCCTGACCCTCACCCGTCCCCTAATCCTAACCTGTACGCTAACACTAACCCGCGCCCTCACACGCACGCTCCCCCTAAAGCGTTGCCGTACCCTCACCTGGACCCTAAACCGTCCCCGTCCCCTAACCCTAACCCTAGCCTGAACCCTAACCCTAACCCTTCCCCGAAGCCTGACCCTCACCCGTCCCCTAATCCTAACCCGTACGCTAACACTAACGCGCGCCCTCACACGCACGCTCCCCCAAAAGCGTTGCCGTACCCTCAACTGGACCCTAAACCGTCCCGGTCCCCTAACCCTAACCCTAGCCCGAACCCTAACCCTAACCCTTCCCCGAAGCCTGACTCTCACCCGTCCCCTAATCCTAACCCGTACGCTAACACTAACCCGCGCCCTCACACGCACGCACCCCCTAAAGCGTTGCCGTACCCTCACCTGGACCCTAAACCGTCCCCGTCCCCTAACCCTAACCCTAGCCCGAACCTTAACCCTAACCCTTCCCCGAAGCCTGACCCTCACCCGTCTCCTAATCCTAACCCGTACGCTAACACTAACCCGCGCCCTCACACGCACGCTCCCCCTAAAGCATTGCCGTACCCTCACCTGGACCCTAAACCGTCCCCATCCCCTAACCCTAACCCTAGCCCGAACCCTAACCCTAACCCTTCCCCGAAGCCTGACCCTCACCCGTCCCCTAATCCTAACCCGTACGCTAACAATAACCCGCGCCCTCACACGCACGCTCCCCCTAAAGCGTTGCCGTACCCTCACCTGGACCCTAAACCGTCCCCGTCCCCTAACCCTAACCCTAGCCCGAACCCTCACCCTAACCCTCCCCGAAGCCTGACCCTCACCCGTCCCCTAATCCTAACCCGTACGCTAACACTAACCCGCGCCCTCACACGCACGCTCCCACTAAAGCGTTGCCGTACCCTCACCTGGACCCTAAACCGTCCCCGTCCCCTAACCCTAACCCTAGCCCGAACCCTAACCCTAACACTTCCCCGAAGCCTGACCCTCACCCGTCCCCTAATCCTAACCCGTACGCTAACACTAACCCGCGCCCTCACACGCACGCTCCCCCTAAAGCGTTGCCGTACCCTCACCTGGACCCTAAACCGTCCCCGTCCCCTAACCCTAACCCTAGCCCGAACCCTAACCCTAACCCTTCCCCGAAGCCTGACCCTCACCCGTCCCCTAATCCTAACCCGTACGCTAACACTAACCCGGGCCCTCACACGCACGCTCCCCCTAAAGCGTTGCCGTACCCTCACCTGGACCCGAAACCGTCCCCGTCCCCTAACCCTAACCCTAGCCCGAACCCTAACCCTAAACCTTCCCCGAAGCCTGACCCTCACCCGTCCCCTAATCCTAACCCGTACGCTAACACTAACCCGCGCCCTCACACGCACGCTCCCCCTAAAGCGTTGCCGTACCCTCACCTGGACCCTAAACCGTCCCCGTCCTCTAACCCTAACCCTAGCCCGAACCCTAACCCTAACCCTTCCCCGAAGCCTGACCCTCACCCGTCCCCTAATCCTAACCCGTACGCTAACACTAAACCGCGCCCTCACACGCATGCTCCCCCTAAAGCGTTGCCGTACCCTCACCTGGACCCTAAACCGTCCCCGTCCCCTAACCCTAACCCTAGCCCGAACCCTAACCCTAACCCTTCCCCGAAGCCTGACCCTCACCCGTCCCCTAATCCTAACCCGTACGCTAACACTAACCCGCGCCCTCACACGCACGCTCCCCCTAAAGCGTTGCCGTACCCTCACCTGGACCCTAAACCGTCCCCGTCCCCTAACCCTAACCCTAGCCCGAACCCTAACCCTAACCCTAACCCTTCCTCGAAGCCTGAACCTCACCCGTCCCCTAATCCTAACCCGTACGCTAACACTAACCCGCGCCCTCACACACACGCTCCCCCTAAAGCGTTGCCGTACCCTGACCTGGACCCTAAACCGTCCCCGTCCCCTAACCCTAACCCTAGCCCGAACCCTAACCCTAACCCTTCCCCGAAGCCTGACCCTCACCCGTCCCCTAATCCTAACCCGTACGCTAACACTAACCCGCGCCCTCACACGCACGCTCCCCCTAAAGCGTTGCCGTACCCTCACCTGGACCCTAAACCGTCCCCGTCCCCTAACCCTAACCCTAGCCCGAACCCTAACCCTAACCCTTCCCCAAAGCCTGACCCTCACCCGTCCCCTAATCCTAACCCGTACGCTAACACTAACCCGCGCCCTCACACGCACGCTCCCCCTAAAGCGTTGCCGTACCCTCACCTGGACCCTAAACCGTCCCCGTCCCGTATCCCTAACCCTAGCCCGAACCCTAACCCTAACCCTTCCCCGAAGCCTGACCCTCACCCGTCCCCTAATCCTAACCTGTACGCTAACACTAACCCGCGCCCTCACACGCACGCTCCCCCTAAAGCGTTGCCGTACCCTCACCTGGACCCTAAACCGTCCCCGTCCCCTAACCCTAACCCTAGCCCGAACCCTAACCGTAACCTTTCCCCGAAGCCTGACCCTCACCCATCCCCTAATCCTAACCCGTACGCTAACACTAACCCGCGCCCTCACACGCACGCTCCCCCTAAAGCGTTGCCGTTCCCTCACCTGGACCCTAAACCGTCCCCGTCCCCTAACCCTAACCCTAGCCCGAACCCTAACCCTAACCCTTCCCCAAAGCCTGACCCTCACCCGTCCCCTAATCCTAACCCGTACGCTAACACTAACCCGCGCCCTCACACGCACGCTCCCCCTAAAGCGTTGCCGTACCCTCACCTGGACCCGAAACCGTCCCCGTCCCCTAACCCTAACCCTAGCCCGAACCCTAACCCTAAACCTTCCCCGAAGCCTGACCCTCACCCGTCCCCTAATCCTAACCCGTACGCTAACACTAACCCGCGCCCTCACACGCACGCTCCCCCTAAAGCGTTGCCGTACCCTCACCTGGACCCTAAACCGTCCCCGTCCTCTAACCCTAACCCTAGCCCGAACCCTAACCCTAACCCTTCCCCGAAGCCTGACCCTCACCCGTCCCCTAATCCTAACCCGTACGCTAACACTAACCCGCGCCCTCACACGCATGCTCCCCCTAAAGCGTTGCCGTACCCTCACCTGGACCCTAAACCGTCCCCGTCCCCTAACCCTAACCCTAGCCCGAACCCTAACCCTAACCCTTCCCCGAAGCCTGACCCTCACCCGTCCCCTAATCCTAACCCGTACGCTAACACTAACCCGCGCCCTCACACGCACGCACCCCCTAAAGCGTTGCCGTACCCTCACCTGGACCCTAAACCGTCCCCGTCCCCTAACCCTAACCCTAGCCCGAACCCTAACCCTAACCCTAACCCTTCCTCGAAGCCTGAACCTCACCCGTCCCCTAATCCTAACCCGTACGCTAACACTAACCCGCGCCCTCACACACACGCTCCCCCTAAAGCGTTGCCGTACCCTCACCTGGACCCTAAACCGTCCCCGTCCCCTAACCCTAACCCTAGCCCGAACCCTAACCCTAACCCTTCCCCGAAGCCTGACCCTCACCCGTCCCCTAATCCTAACCCGTACGCTAACACTAACCCGCGCCCTCACACGCACGCTCCCCCTAAAGCGTTGCCGTACCCTCACCTGGACCCTAAACCGTCCCCGTCCCCTAACCCTAACCCTAGCCCGAACCCTAACCCTAACCCTTCCCCAAAGCCTGACCCTCACCCGTTCCCTAATCCTAACCCGTACGCTAACACTAACCCGCGCCCTCACACGCACGCTCCCCCTAAAGCGTTGCCGTACCCTCACCTGGACCCTAAACCGTCCCCGTCCCCTAACCCTAACCCTAGCCCGAACCCTAACCCTAACCCTTCCCCGAAGCCTGACCCTCACCCGTCCCCTAATCCTAACCTGTACGCTAACACTAACCCGCGCCCTCACACGCACGCTCCCCCTAAAGCGTTGCCGTACCCTCACCTGGACCCTAAACCGTCCCCGTCCCCTAACCCTAACCCTAGCCCGAACCCTAACCCTAACCCTTCCCCGAAGCCTGACCCTCACCCGTCCCCTAATCCTAACCCGTACGCTAACACTAACGCGCGCCCTCACACGCACGCTCCCCCAAAAGCGTTGCCGTACCCTCAACTGGACCCTAAACCGTCCCCGTCCCCTAACCCTAACCCTAGCCCGAACCCTAACCCTAACCCTTCCCCGAAGCCTGACCCTCACCCGTCCCCTAATCCTAACCCGTACGCTAACACTAACCCGCGCCCTCACACGCACGCTCCCCCTAAAGCGTTGCCGTACCCTCACCTGGACCCTAAACCGTCCCCGTCCCCTAACCCTAACCCTAGCCCGAACCTTAACCCTAACCCTTCCCCGAAGCCTGACCCTCACCCGTCTCCTAATCCTAACCCGTACGCTAACACTAACCCGCGCCCTCACACGCATGCTCCCCCTAAAGCATTGCCGTACCCTCACCTGGACCCTAAACCGTCCCCATCCCCTAACCCTAACCCTAGCCCGAACCCTAACCCTAACCCTTCCCCGAAGCCTGACCCTCACCCGTCCCCTAATCCTAACCCGTACGCTAACAATAACCCGCGCCCTCACACGCACGCTCCCCCTAAAGCGTTGCCGTACCCTCACCTGGACCCTAAACCGTCCCCGTCCCCTAACCCTAACCCTAGCCCGAACCCTCACCCTAACCCTCCCCGAAGCCTGACCCTCACCCGTCCCCTAATCCTAACCCGTACGCTAACACTAACCCGCGCCCTCACACGCACGCTCCCACTAAAGCGTTGCCGTACCCTCACCTGTACCCGAAACCGTCCCCGTCCCCTAACCCTAACCCTAGCCCGAACCCTAACCCTAACACTTCCCCGAAGCCTGACCCTCACCCGTCCCCTAATCCTAACCCGTACGCTAACACTAAACCGCGCCCTCACACGCACGCTCCCCCTAAAGCGTTGCCGTACCCTCACCTGGACCCTAAACCGTCCCCGTCCCCTAACCCTAACCCTAGCCCGAACCCTAACCCTAACCCTTCCCCGAAGCCTGAACCTCACCCGTCCCCTAATCCTAACCCGTACGCTAACACTAACCCGCGCCCTCACACGCACGCTCCCCCTAAAGCGTTGCCGTACCCTCACCTGGACCCTAAACCGTCCCCGTCCCCTAACCCTAACCCTAGCCCGAACCCTAACCCTAACCCTTCCCCGAAGCCTGACCCTCACCCGTCCCCTAATCCTAACCCGTACGCTAACACTAACCCGCGCCCTCACACGCACGCTCCCCCTAAAGCGTTGCCGTACCCTCACCTGGACCCTAAACCGTCCCCGTCCCCTAACCCTAACCCTAGCCCGAACCCTAACCCTAACCCTTCCCCGAAGCCTGACCCTCACCCGTCCCCTAATCCTAACCCGTACGCTAACACTAACCCGCGCCCTCACACGCACGCTCCCCCTAAAGCGTTGCCGTACCCTCACCTGGACCCTAAACCGTCCCCGTCCCCTAACCCTAACCCTAGCCCGAACCCTAACCCTAACCCTTCCCCAAAGCCTGACCCTCACCCGTCCCCTAATCCTAACCCGTACGCTAACACTAACCCGCGCCCTCACACGCACGCTCCCCCTAAAGCGTTGCCGTACCCTCACCTGGACCCTAAACCGTCCCCGTCCCGTAACCCTAACCCTAGCCCGAACCCTAACCCTAACCCTTCCCCGAAGCCTGACCCTCACCCGTCCCCTAATCCTAACCTGTACGCTAACACTAACCCGCGCCCTCACACGCACGCTCCCCCTAAAGCGTTGCCGTACCCTCACCTGGACCCTAAACCGTCCCCGTCCCCTAACCCTAACCCTAGCCCGAACCCTAACCCTAACCTTTCCCCGAAGCCTGACCCTCACCCATCCCCTAATCCTAACCCGTACGCTAACACTAACCCGCGCCCTCACACGCACGCTCCCCCTAAAGCGTTGCCGTTCCCTCACCTGGACCCTAAACCGTCCCCGTCCCCTAACCCTAACCCTAGCCCGAACCCTAACCCTAACCCTTCCCCAAAGCCTGACCCTCACCCGTCCCCTAATCCTAACCCGTACGCTAACACTAACCCGCGCCCTCACACGCACGCTCCCTCTAAAGCGTTGCCGTACGCTCACCTGGACCCGAAACCGTCCCCGTCCCCTAACCCTAACCCTAGCCCGAACCCTAACCCTAAACCTTCCCCGAAGCCTGACCCTCACCCGTCCCCTAATCCTAACCCGTACGCTAACACTAACCCGCGCCCTCACACGCACGCTCCCCCTAAAGCGTTGCCGTACCCTCACCTGGACCCTAAACCGTCCCCGTCCTCTAACCCTAACCCTAGCCCGAACCCTAACCCTAACCCTTCCCCGAAGCCTGACCCTCACCCGTCCCCTAATCCTAACCCGTACGCTAACACTAACCCGCGCCCTCACACGCACGCTCCCCCTAAAGCGTTGCCGTACCCTCACCTGGACCCTAAACCGTCCCCGTCCCCTAACCCTAACCCTAGCCCGAACCCTAACCCTAACCCTTCCCCAAAGCCTGACCCTCACCCGTCCCCTAATCCTAACCCGTACGATAACACTAACCCGCGCCCTCACACGCACGCTCCCCCTAAAGCGTTGCCGTACCCTCACCTGGACCCTAAACCGTCCCCGTCCCGTATCCCTAACCCTAGCCCGAACCCTAACCCTAACCCTTCCCCGAAGCCTGACCCTCACCCGTCCCCTAATCCTAACCTGTACGCTAACACTAACCCGCGCCCTCACACGCACGCTCCCCCTAAAGCGTTGCCGTACCCTCACCTGGACCCTAAACCGTCCCCGTCCCCTAACCCTAACCCTAGCCCGAACCCTAACCGTAACCTTTCCCCGAAGCCTGACCCTCACCCATCCCCTAATCCTAACCCGTACGCTAACACTAACCCGCGCCCTCACACGCACGCTCCCCCTAAAGCGTTGCCGTTCCCTCACCTGGACCCTAAACCGTCCCCGTCCCCTAACCCTAACCCTAGCCCGAACCCTAACCCTAACCCTTCCCCAAAGCCTGACCCTCACCCGTCCCCTAATCCTAACCCGTACGCTAACACTAACCCGCGCCCTCACACGCACGCTCCCCCTAAAGCGTTGCCGTACCCTCACCTGGACCCGAAACCGTCCCCGTCCCCTAACCCTAACCCTAGCCCGAACCCTAACCCTAAACCTTCCCCGAAGCCTGACCCTCACCCGTCCCCTAATCCTAACCCGTACGCTAACACTAACCCGCGCCCTCACACGCACGCTCCCCCTAAAGCGTTGCCGTACCCTCACCTGGACCCTAAACCGTCCCCGTCCTCTAACCCTAACCCTAGCCCGAACCCTAACCCTAACCCTTCCCCGAAGCCTGACCCTCACCCGTCCCCTAATCCTAACCCGTACGCTAACACTAACCCGCGCCCTCACACGCATGCTCCCCCTAAAGCGTTGCCGTACCCTCACCTGGACCCTAAACCGTCCCCGTCCCCTAACCCTAACCCTAGCCCGAACCCTAACCCTAACCCTTCCCCGAAGCCTGACCCTCACCCGTCCCCTAATCCTAACCCGTACGCTAACACTAACCCGCGCCCTCACACGCACGCACCCCCTAAAGCGTTGCCGTACCCTCACCTGGACCCTAAACCGTCCCCGTCCCCTAACCCTAACCCTAGCCCGAACCCTAACCCTAACCCTAACCCTTCCTCGAAGCCTGAACCTCACCCGTCCCCTAATCCTAACCCGTACGCTAACACTAACCCGCGCCCTCACACACACGCTCCCCCTAAAGCGTTGCCGTACCCTCACCTGGACCCTAAACCGTCCCCGTCCCCTAACCCTAACCCTAGCCCGAACCCTAACCCTAACCCTTCCCCGAAGCCTGACCCTCACCCGTCCCCTAATCCTAACCCGTACGCTAACACTAACCCGCGCCCTCACACGCACGCTCCCCCTAAAGCGTTGCCGTACCCTCACCTGGACCCTAAACCGTCCCCGTCCCCTAACCCTAACCCTAGCCCGAACCCTAACCCTAACCCTTCCCCAAAGCCTGACCCTCACCCGTTCCCTAATCCTAACCCGTACGCTAACACTAACCCGCGCCCTCACACGCACGCTCCCCCTAAAGCGTTGCCGTACCCTCACCTGGACCCTAAACCGTCCCCGTCCCCTAACCCTAACCCTAGCCCGAACCCTAACCCTAACCCTTCCCCGAAGCCTGACCCTCACCCGTCCCCTAATCCTAACCTGTACGCTAACACTAACCCGCGCCCTCACACGCACGCTCCCCCTAAAGCGTTGCCGTACCCTCACCTGGACCCTAAACCGTCCCCGTCCCCTAACCCTAACCCTAGCCCGAACCCTAACCCTAACCCTTCCCCGAAGCCTGACCCTCACCCGTCCCCTAATCCTAACCCGTACGCTAACACTAACGCGCGCCCTCACACGCACGCTCCCCCAAAAGCGTTGCCGTACCCTCAACTGGACCCTAAACCGTCCCCGTCCCCTAACCCTAACCCTAGCCCGAACCCTAACCCTAACCCTTCCCCGAAGCCTGACCCTCACCCGTCCCCTAATCCTAACCCGTACGCTAACACTAACCCGCGCCCTCACACGCACGCTCCCCCTAAAGCGTTGCCGTACCCTCACCTGGACCCTAAACCGTCCCCGTCCCCTAACCCTAACCCTAGCCCGAACCTTAACCCTAACCCTTCCCCGAAGCCTGACCCTCACCCGTCTCCTAATCCTAACCCGTACGCTAACACTAACCCGCGCCCTCACACGCATGCTCCCCCTAAAGCATTGCCGTACCCTCACCTGGACCCTAAACCGTCCCCATCCCCTAACCCTAACCCTAGCCCGAACCCTAACCCTAACCCTTCCCCGAAGCCTGACCCTCACCCGTCCCCTAATCCTAACCCGTACGCTAACAATAACCCGCGCCCTCACACGCACGCTCCCCCTAAAGCGTTGCCGTACCCTCACCTGGACCCTAAACCGTCCCCGTCCCCTAACCCTAACCCTAGCCCGAACCCTCACCCTAACCCTCCCCGAAGCCTGACCCTCACCCGTCCCCTAATCCTAACCCGTACGCTAACACTAACCCGCGCCCTCACACGCACGCTCCCACTAAAGCGTTGCCGTACCCTCACCTGGACCCGAAACCGTCCCCGTCCCCTAACCCTAACCCTAGCCCGAACCCTAACCCTAACACTTCCCCGAAGCCTGACCCTCACCCGTCCCCTAATCCTAACCCGTACGCTAACACTAAACCGCGCCCTCACACGCACGCTCCCCCTAAAGCGTTGCCGTACCCTCACCTGGACCCTAAACCGTCCCCGTCCCCTAACCCTAACCCTAGCCCGAACCCTAACCCTAACCCTTCCCCGAAGCCTGAACCTCACCCGTCCCCTAATCCTAACCCGTACGCTAACACTAACCCGCGCCCTCACACGCACGCTCCCCCTAAAGCGTTGCCGTACCCTCACCTGGACCCTAAACCGTCCCCGTCCCCTAACCCTAACCCTAGCCCGAACCCTAACCCTAACCCTTCCCCGAAGCCTGACCCTCACCCGTCCCCTAATCCTAACCCGTACGCTAACACTAACCCGCGCCCTCACACGCACGCTCCCCCTAAAGCGTTGCCGTACCCTCACCTGGACCCTAAACCGTCCCCGTCCCGTAACCCTAACCCTAGCCCGAACCCTAACCCTAACCCTTCCCCGAAGCCTGACCCTCACCCGTCCCCTAATCCTAACCTGTACGCTAACACTAACCCGCGCCCTCACACGCACGCTCCCCCTAAAGCGTTGCCGTACCCTCACCTGGACCCTAAACCGTCCCCGTCCCCTAACCCTAACCCTAGCCCGAACCCTAACCCTAACCTTTCCCCGAAGCCTGACCCTCACCCATCCCCTAATCCTAACCCGTACGCTAACACTAACCCGCGCCCTCACACGCACGCTCCCCCTAAAGCGTTGCCGTTCCCTCACCTGGACCCTAAACCGTCCCCGTCCCCTAACCCTAACCCTAGCCCGAACCCTAACCCTAACCCTTCCCCAAAGCCTGACCCTCACCCGTCCCCTAATCCTAACCCGTACGCTAACACTAACCCGCGCCCTCACACGCACGCTCCCCCTAAAGCGTTGCCGTACCCTCACCTGGACCCGAAACCGTCCCCGTCCCCTAACCCTAACCCTAGCCCGAACCCTAACCCTAAACCTTCCCCGAAGCCTGACCCTCACCCGTCCCCTAATCCTAACCCGTACGCTAACACTAACCCGCGCCCTCACACGCACGCTCCCCCTAAAGCGTTGCCGTACCCTCACCTGGACCCTAAACCGTCCCCGTCCTCTAACCCTAACCCTAGCCCGAACCCTAACCCTAACCCTTCCCCGAAGCCTGACCCTCACCCGTCCCCTAATCCTAACCCGTACGCTAACACTAACCCGCGCCCTCACACGCATGCTCCCCCTAAAGCGTTGCCGTACCCTCACCTGGACCCTAAACCGTCCCCGTCCCCTAACCCTAACCCTAGCCCGAACCCTAACCCTAACCCTTCCCCGAAGCCTGACCCTCACCCGTCCCCTAATCCTAACCCGTACGCTAACACTAACCCGCGCCCTCACACGCACGCACCCCCTAAAGCGTTGCCGTACCCTCACCTGGACCCTAAACCGTCCCCGTCCCCTAACCCTAACCCTAGCCCGAACCCTAACCCTAACCCTAACCCTTCCTCGAAGCCTGAACCTCACCCGTCCCCTAATCCTAACCCGTACGCTAACACTAACCCGCGCCCTCACACACACGCTCCCCCTAAAGCGTTGCCGTACCCTCACCTGGACCCTAAACCGTCCCCGTCCCCTAACCCTAACCCTAGCCCGAACCCTAACCCTAACCCTTCCCCGAAGCCTGACCCTCACCCGTCCCCTAATCCTAAGCCGTACGCTAACACTAACCCGCGCCCTCACACGCACGCTCCCCCTAAAGCGTTGCCGTACCCTCACCTGGACCCTAAACCGTCCCCGTCCCCTAACCCTAACCCTAGCCCGAACCCTAACCCTAACCCTTCCCCAAAGCCTGACCCTCACCCGTTCCCTAATCCTAACCCGTACGCTAACACTAACCCGCGCCCTCACACGCACGCTCCCCCTAAAGCGTTGCCGTACCCTCACCTGGACCCTAAACCGTCCCCGTCCCCTAACCCTAACCCTAGCCCGAACCCTAACCCTAACCCTTCCCGAAGCCTGACCCTCACCCGTCCCCTAATCCTAACCTGTACGCTAACACTAACCCGCGCCCTCACACGCACGCTCCCCCTAAAGCGTTGCCGTACCCTCACCTGGACCCTAAACCGTCCCCGTCCCCTAACCCTAACCCTAGCCTGAACCCTAACCCTAACCCTTCCCCGAAGCCTGACCCTCACCCGTCCCTAATCCTAACCCGTACGCTAACACTAACGCGCGCCCTCACACGCAAGCTCCCCCAAAAGCGTTGCCGTACCCTCAACTGGACCCTAAACCGTCCCCGTCCCCTAACCCTAACCCTAGCCCGAACCCTAACCCTAACCCTTCCCCGAAGCCTGACCCTCACCCGTCCCCTAATCCTAACCCGTACGCTAACACTAACCCGCGCCCTCACACGCACGCTCCCCCTAAAGCGTTGCCGTACCCTCACCTGGACCCTAAACCGTCCCCGTCCCCTAACCCTAACCCTAGCCCGAACCTTAACCCTAACCCTTCCCCGAAGCCTGACCCTCACCCGTCTCCTAATCCTAACCCGTACGCTAACACTAACCCGCGCCCTCACACGCATGCTCCCCTAAAGCATTGCCGTACCCTCACCTGGACCCTAAACCGTCCCCATCCCCTAACCCTAACCCTAGCCCGAACCCTTACCCTAACCCTTCCCCGAAGCCTGACCCTCACCCGTCCCCTAATCCTAACCCGTACGCTAACAATAACCCGCGCCCTCACACGCACGCTCCCCCTAAAGCGTTGCCGTACCCTCACCTGGACCCTAAACCGTCCCCGTCCCCTAACCCTAACCCTAGGCCGAACCCTCACCCTAACCCTCCCCGAAGCCTGACCCTCACCCGTCCCCTAATCCTAACCCGTACGCTAACACTAACCGCGCCCTCACACGCACGCTCCCACTAAAGCGTTGCCGTACCCTCACCTGGACCCGAAACCGTCCCCGTCCCCTAACCCTAACCCTAGCCCGAACCCTAACCCTAACACTTCCCCGAAGCCTGACCCTCACCCGTCCCCTAATCCTAACCCGTACGCTAACACTAAACCGCGCCCTCACACGCACGCTCCCCCTAAAGCGTTGCCGTACCCTCACCTGGACCCTAAACCGTCCCCGTCCCCTAACCCTAACCCTAGCCCGAACCCTAACCTAACCCTTCCCCGAAGCCTGAACCTCACCCGTCCCCTAATCCTAACCCGTACGCTAACACTAACCCGCGCCCTCACACGCACGCTCCCCCTAAAGCGTTGCCGTACCTCACCTGGACCCTAAACCGTCCCCGTCCCCTAACCCTAACCCTAGCCCGAACCCTAACCCTAACCCTTCCCCGAAGCCTGACCCTCACCCGTCCCCTAATCCTAACCCGTACGCTAACACTAACCCGCGCCCTCACACGCACGCTCCCCCTAAAGCGTTGCCGTACCCTCACCTGGACCCTAAACCGTCCCCGTCCCCTAACCCTAACCCTAGCCCGAACCCTAACCCTAACCCTTCCCCGAAGCCTGACCCTCACCCGTCCCCTAATCCTAACCCGTACGCTAACACTAACCCGCGCCCTCACACGCACGCTCCCCCTAAAGCGTTGCCGTACCCTCACCTGGACCCGAAACCGTCCCCGTCCCCTAACCCTAACCCTAGCCCGAACCCTAACCCTAAACCTTCCCCGAAGCCTGACCCTCACCCGTCCCCTAATCCTAACCCGTACGCTAACACTAACCCGCGCCCTCACACGCACGCTCCCCCTAAAGCGTTGCCGTACCCTCACCTGGACCCTAAACCGTCCCCGTCCTCTAACCCTAACCCTAGCCCGAACCCTAACCCTAACCCTTCCCCGAAGCCTGACCCTCACCCGTCCCCTAATCCTAACCCGTACGCTAACACTAAACCGCGCCCTCACACGCATGCTCCCCCTAAAGCGTTGCCGTACCCTCACCTGGACCCTAAACCTTCCCCGTCCCCTAACCCTAACCCTAGCCCGAACCCTAACCCTAACCCTTCCCCGAAGCCTGACCCTCACCCGTCCCCTAATCCTAACCCGTACGCTAACACTAACCCGCGCCCTCACACGCACGCTCCCCTAAAGCGTTGCCGTACCCTCACCTGGACCCTAAACCGTCCCCGTCCCTAACCCTAACCCTAGCCCGAACCCTAACCCTAACCCTAACCCTTCTCGAAGCCTGAACCTCACCCGTCCCCTAATCCTAACCCGTACGCTAACACTAACCCGCGCCCTCACACACACGCTCCCCCTAAAGCGTTGCCGTACCCTCACCTGGACCCTAAACCGTCCCCGTCCCCTAACCCTAACCCTAGCCCGAACCCTCACCCTAACCCTCCCCGAAGCCTGACCCTCACCCGTCCCCTAATCCTAACCCGTACGCTAACACTAACCCGCGCCCTCACTCGCACGCTCCCACTAAAGCGTTGCCGTACCCTCACCTGGACCCTAAACCGTCCCCGTCCCTAACCCTAACCCTAGCCCGAACCCTAACCATAACCCTTCCCCGAAGCCTGACCCTCACCCGTCCCCTAATCCTAACCCGTACGCTAACACTAACCCGCGCCCTCACACGCACGCTCCCCCTAAAGCGTTGCCGTACCCTCACCTGGACCCTAAACCGTCCCCGTCCCCTAACCCTAACCCTAGCCCGAACCCTAACCCTAACCCTTCCCCGAAGCCTGAACCTCACCCGTCCCCTAATCCTAACCCGTACGCTAACACTAACCCGCGCCCTCACACGCACGCTCCCCCTAAAGCGTTGCCGTACCCTCACCTGGACCCTAAACCGTCCCCGTCCCCTAACCCTAACCCTAGCCCGAACCCTAACCCTAACCCTTCCCCGAAGCCTGACCCTCACCCGTCACCTAATCCTAACCCGTACGCTAACACTAACCCGCGCCCTCACACGCACGCTCCCCCTAAAGCGTTGCCGTACCCTCACCTGGACCCTAAACCGTCCCCGTCCCCTAACCCTAACCCTAGCCCGAACCCTAACCCTAACCCTTCCCCGAAGCCTGACCCTCACCCGTCCCCTAATCCTAACCCGTACGCTAACACTAACCCGCGCCCTCACACGCACGCTCCCCCTAAAGCGTTGCCGTACCCTCACCTGGACCCGAAACCGTCCCCGTCCCCTAACCCTAACCCTAGCCCGAACCCTAACCCTAAACCTTCCCCGAAGCCTGACCCTCACCCGTCCCCTAATCCTAACCCGTACGCTAACACTAACCCGCGCCCTCACACGCACGCTCCCCCTAAAGCGTTGCCGTACCCTCACCTGGGACCCTAAACCGTCCCCGTCCCCTAACCCTAACCCTAGCCCGAACCCTAACCCCTAACCCTTCCCCGAAGCCTGACCCTCACCCGTCCCCTAATCCTAACCCGTACGCTAACACTAACCCGCGCCCTCACACGCACGCTCCCCCTAAAGCGTTGCCGTACCCTCACCTGGACCCTAAACCGTCCCCGTCCCCTAACCCTAACCCTAGCCCGAACCCTAACCCTAACACTTTCCCGAAGCCTGACCCTCACCCGTCCCCTAATCCTAAACCGTACGCTAACACTAACCCGCGCCCTCACACGCACGCTCCCCTAAAGCGTTACCGTATCCTCACCTGGACCCTAAACCGTCCCCGTCCCCTAACCCTAACCCTAGCCCGAACCCTAACCCTAACCCTTCCCCGAAGCCTGACCCTCACCCGTCCCCTAATCCTAACCCGTACGCTAACACTAACCCGCGCCCTCACACGCACGCTCCCCCTAAAGCGTTGCCGTACCCTCACCTGGACCCTAAACCGTCCCGTCCCCTAACCCTAACCCTAGCCCGAACCCTAACCCTAACCCTTCCCCGAAGCCTGACCCTCACCCGTCCCCTAATCCTAACCCGTACGCTAACACTAACCCACGCCCTCACACGCACGCTCCCCCT